>NW_024068404.1:0-157726 GCF_009389715.1 Phoenix dactylifera | reverse complement strand
TTATGTTCTTATCTAACCTTATCTTAATTCAATCTCGCAGTTGTTGCAGCTATAAAGACCGATTTGGTGTTGATCTGAAAGGTCATGCGCAAGAGAGCAAATGCGGCATCTGGGGTTGAAACCCCTCAGAGGAAGAAGAAATCGAAAGGAGAATCCACCTCGGCTCCTACTGAAACAAAAATTGAGGCCTCTGTTCCTAAGTTCTCTGCTCTCGAGGTGCTGGCAGCTCAGACAAAAGGTGTGGAACTCAACCCTAAGGTAAAGTTTTTGTTACTCATTAGGCTGGCACCTCCGAAGGGGTCGTTCTCGCCCAGCTGTCTACTGCTGCTACCATTTCTTCTTGTCCATCATCATCCAAGGCTAATACCTTAGCACAGACTGTCCGAACTAGTCAGCTCCAGCTGAAGATAACCCTTCAGCTCCAACTCCTGCACCAGATTTCTCGACTCGCTCTTTCAGGGTTTACATTCCGAGGTGGTCTGTTAATGACTCTGATTCAAGCTTGACAACCCCCCCCCCCCCGGGTGGCCAAGGATGTGGTACGAGCTATACAGCTGCACGCTGACAAGAACTTTATGTGCTCCTTCCCGCATCAATAACCTGATAAACGGAGCTTCGACTTGATTATTCGGGAAAGCTTCCGTTTTGTAAATTTTCACCGTGTCTTTTATTTCAGTTACTGACTATTCTTCTTTCAACACGCCCATTGAGATCAACTATATGCACAAGGCAATTGTATCGCTTAGGCGGCATGCTTCAGATTTTGAGATGAATGGAAAGTCGCCGAGGTTGAAGAAAAATCAAGAGCCGATCTCGAGCAAGTAGAGGAGCGAACTTGACTAGCTGAAGAGAGAGTAAGGAAGGCCGAGGACAATGGTCGAGTCGGCAGAAGCTCAAGCCTCGGTCGTATGGGACTCGTGCGATGATTTCAGATGATCATCTTTCCAAGGCTAGGGAGGCCTTTTTAGCATTTAAGGAAAAAGTAGCAGAGTGTCTGGCAAATATTGCTCAAGCCGAGCAGGAGGTATGTATGTATGTATGTCTACAAGTTCTACCATTCTACCAAATTACTTTAAATAAATCACAAAACTTATCAAACAAGACATGACGATTTTTGAATTTGCAAATTATCATTAAACTATCCAATACAATTAATGCTCTAGGATGATATGTCGCATTTGTTTGCTATACATGCCCAAAATGCTATTGTTACGTAATATTGGGCATTTTCTAGCCCTCCTGCATACGTTGCCAATTTTATATCCGTTTTAATATTGAAACACACTTCATGAGATTGTGGGATGGAGTTGATGGAGAGGTCCTTGGATGTGCAATCCACAAAATCCATAAGAGATGCCAAGCAACTCAGGAAGACTTCACAAAGAACTACGGACAATCGGCATGGTAGCTATTATTTGATATATATAGAAAAGGACTGTTGCTCGTAACTTTAAAGAAATGATTCATAGGGTCAAAGGTTTACAACTTACGAGCATGTAGAGACTGAGCTGCAGACCATAGGTGAAATTAGGGCATGATCCAAGCTCGGAGGCCCTGATTTGCAACGGACTTCTGAAGCTAATTAGTTAGTCCTACTGGATATTTTGTATGTTTTCCAGAAAAAGAATTAGAGGAATTACTTTACTAAAAATAGATATAATATTTAGACCACCACAAGGAAGCTCAAAAGAAAGTGATCAACAAACGTTGCAGTAAATGAGTGTTTTATGTTGCATAATTGCTTTTTGTTGCGATGGGGACTCAGCAATCATTAATTCCTGAACAACTACGGACACCTAATATGTCAAGTAATGGCAGAGGCACTACACAGAATGGACCGAGAAACAAAAACGGGTCGCAAATTTGAGATAGCAACCTCATCAAAGCAAAACAATTAAAACACAGCCTAGATGGCACTTGGAAAATAGGTGACAATGCACTGTTAAACTTAATCCTGAGCATTTACACAGACTATTACCCCAAATATAAACTTAACAAAGTTCTCAGTATAATCTTCACTCACAGTTCAGATGATCAGGAATATTAAATTCCACATGAGAAATTTCTGGTTACTCAACAATTTAAAAAGATGAGTATATCTGATCTCAGAAAAAAATATACAGGAGAGATGCTTATCCTTGCCACATAAGACCCTAATTAATGTATCAGTATATTGCAGATAATTTTGTAACCGAGAAGAGAGTTAAAATAGAACCGGACCCAAGAGATGTTTGAAGATCATAAAACTATACCGGTGGTAAGCTACTCCATGTGGCTTCGAAGTCATAGAGCAGCGTGACAGGATCGAGTTCCGGTTGCCCTGGTTCTTTTGCACCCTCTGCTACCATCTCCTCCTCTAAAAAGGCTAAAATGCTACCCAACCGAGAGTCTCCTAAACCCTGATTGCACCCAGAAACCAGTGAGTCAGATGGCTGTACATCTTTTAGCTGGGAATCTACTCCCTGAGCATTTTCCGGAATACTTTGAGCTGCTGGGTTCTCCCATCCGCAGTCAAAGCCTAATGAATTCAGGTTGGTCACTTCTGGTGCGGAATGACCACAGATATCCACATCCTGACTTACATTTGTCTCAGAAACAAATTGACTGAAGGGCTGGGGTTGTGAAGAAACCATAAGTGGCTGTTGCACATCTGGGGTGGCCTCTCTGCTGTTACTGTCAAAGACTCCTAGTTCAGATGCCACGCTAGCAAGCATATCCTGCCAACTTTTCGTGTCATCATTTACTAGAGTCATGGTCGGGCACGGGGAACTCTGTGATCTTACTGGCACACATTGAGATTTCTGCAGTGCAGTTTTGTACATCTGATTCACGCTATCATCCACTGATGTTACTGGTGGGCACTGAGATATCTGAGAAGTTACTGGTGCAGAATGGGAGCTCTGTGGCAGTGTCCCTGGTGGGCGTTGAGACCTGTGTGATGTCACTGGAGGGCACTGAGTTCTCCTCGAAGTGACCGGTGTGAAATGATATCCCTGTAGCACATTTCTCTGCAACTGATTATTATTCAAAGCACTGCATGGTAGTCGGTTCTCATTCAAGCTCATAGGACCAGATCGAGCTGTCCCAACCCTTTTAAATCTTGTCTGGGAATACACTGACTGAGCGGTCAAAGCACCAGCAACACGATTCTGTCTTTGTATGCATTGTGTTCTGGGATTTAATGGGTGGGATTTAGATGCATGATGACCAGGCCTCTGACCAAGATAAGAGAGAGGTGCTGAATTCTGGTGGTGTATTCGGTTAGCTGGATCTGGAGTGGCACATCTAGTGGCTGAGCAAGGCCGGAGGGGATTTGATCTGGATAACGGAATGGATAGCGAAGATGTGTTGGAACGACATGGTGGTACTGAGTTTTGAAAGGATGGCAACATGGAAAGTGTTGTATCAAGAAGCTTCTGTGGCTCAAAAGTAGTGCTCTTTTGTTTGAAGGACTGCCGCAGTGCTTTCCACCTTCCATCTTTATCCGTAGAATGACAATGATCAGTGCTTGCAATACCATTGCCCCAATAGATACATGGGGCAGGAGAATCACAGACATAACAGTGGCACTGCATTTACTGAGTCATAATCAATTGATTGGACAGATAGAAGGCATATTAGAAACAAGTACCGACCAGTTACATGAACAATACCCAAGGAAAAGCCATGATTTTTCAAGTCTCTGGAAAATCAATGGAAAAGCCAAAAATTTTCAAGGAAAAGAATATAAAGTGTATAAATAGCAACATAACACTTACCAATTTGCAATGCTTTTCATGTCGTGTGGTGCTAAAAGGGAAGTTAGCACATAGATGCCGTGGATGAGGGAAATCCCTGCAAGCCAACTGCAAAAGGATGACAAAATTTGTTCACAAGTTATACCCAGATGCTTGCCAACAAATCATAATTGCTTCTACATTTAAGAATCATTATCTGAAGGTGTATCTATTGTTTTATATGGTCATCATCAATAAATATTCAAAAACATACAATGAGGGGAAAACAAACTGCAGCAATCTGTTCTACAAATGCAAAGAACAGATCCAAGCTTGAGCTTTCGAACAATCATCATGATTGAGCATCAAGGAACATAATTCAAGTACAAAGTCAGTCACATATTTATGAGCACCTGGACAGGATAAGCATCGATTATGTGGAAATTATGTTATCAAGATAAAATTCTTATATACTGACAAATGATTCTCATAATAAAAGAGCATACAACCAAAAAAAACTGATGCAGGATCAATGAAGCAACCATGTTGGATCAGCCGATTTTGGGGTGGCCTATAATTTAGTCATGAAGTCAAAATCTAGTATCAATTATGTTATTAATAGCTCGTTTTGTTATGCTTTAGTTATGTGTTATTAATATCGATATGTCTCTTGCTATTTTTATGCTTATCAATTACGGTTCATACATGCTGCCTTTCAGAGTTTGTAAAAGTATTTATTTATTTGTCCTTTAGATAGTTGTAAGCATTAATGAGTGGGATTGTCGGGTCATCTTGTATCTATATGAATTGATATGCAGCAGGGAAAGAAATATAGTGAAGAATTTGGAATGAAATTTGTGTTAAAATTTCTTTAAATTCAGTGGTGGATTCTACTTGTTCTCTCTCTTTTCCTATTTGCTGCTTCTTTATCTCCTTCGATTTTAGGTATCAATTGGCATCAGAGTATTAGTTCAATCTCTTAATCTACTTAAAATCATGGTCCACAACAATGACGAGCGAGACGAACTCCTTTCAGACCATGAAGAGTTACCACATTACGATGAAGAACACTTGGCTAGAATAGAACGAAGGATAGATGAAGGTCACAAAGAAGTAACCAATCAATTCAAAGAAGTAGCCAATTAGTTCAAAGAACAAGAAAAAGGGTTTGAGCAACTTCAACCTATGCTTGCTCAACTGATGAGAACTATAACTTATTCAAATGAAAGGCCATCATACACTGAAGTTATTCCTCCACTGAAGTTATTCCTCCATCACAGTATCAAGATCAAACTCAAGGGCGGGGCACCAGTTAAAGCCAAAGTTAGGAATTCACCTCAAAAGCCTCCTAATGTGGTGATATCTCATACTCCTAATTCTCCTTCAAGACTCTTGCATGCCATCCTCCAACTCTTGACCACACAATTGCAAGATCTAAGTATGCAATGAATTCATCAATCATAATGGTGAATCATGCGGAGACATTCAAGTCTAAGAAAAGATATCTAAGATTGGTCGTGAGGATTTATGCTTTGATCCCTTAAAGGTTTTAATCGAAAAGGGATAGTTATATTCAATGAGTGGTCTTACTTTCTCCTTACCTCACTTATTCAAAGATTATGAAGATCCCTACTTGCGAGTAGTATATACAGGCTCATCATTTGTGATTACTGCACCCTTGTTTGATTCAACCAAAATCTTATGGAAGAAAATATTGCAAGAATTTATTGAAATAATATTAAAAACTACATCAATCGTGGCGAAAGATGTTCAATGCAAGGTGTAAGAAGGAAAGACTAAGTGCAGCAGAGCAAAAGACATTTATAGTGGTCCTGATCATAGGCCAAGCTTGGGCACAAAAAATGTCAAATTTTACATAGGCCCGGCCCAAAGCTCAATTAAAATTAATAGAGTTTAGGCCCGAGGCCCGGCCTATAATCAGCTCTAATTTATAGGCCTACACAATCAAATTCTTAACAAAGCTTTCAACTCATGGATAAGTTCCATACAATGGAAGCCTCTAGTGCAGAAGCAATGGAGCAACAATGTTAGATCAGCCCATTTTGGTTCAGACCACTTTGGAGTAGCCTATAATTCAATCATTATCAAAAATCTAGTATTTATTTATGCTACTAACAGCAAGTAGTTATTATGCTAATAATAGTTAGTGGTTATTTTGCATTAGTTATGTGTTATTAATATTGAACGTGTGTTAGTGCTTCTAAGCTGATTAATTATGGTTCATGCCTTTTAGAGCTCGTAAAAGTATTTATTTATTTATCTTTTAGAAAGTTGTAACTTTGAACTGAAATTTGTGTTTTTCTTTTTCTTGATTTTAGTGGTGGATTCTACTTGTTATTTCTCCTTCCTAATTGCTTCTCCTTCATCTATATCTCTTTCCTCTCTTTTGCTTAACTCCTTACTATTTCCGGTGTTAAAAATACCTGAATCATTATACCAAAAGGGCCATTATATTGTTTATTTTCTTTACTCAAACTTTTCCTCTCTTTTACAATAAGATATCTAAATAAATTCACAAATTGGGGAAATGAAAGGAAGGGGGGATGAGGGTGTTTTGAGGCTCGCCCTGTGAATTTACTACCAACTTACATTTTGTCTTTGTCAACTAAAATATATTTAATCCATCGCAATGCATGAGCGTGTAGGGAATAGATACACCTGAGTACAGAAACAAGCAGCACGTAAAATGGCAGTTAAATAGAGGACTGGGAGTGAGGTCCCAAAAAAGAATTAACACCATTTTGTCCAATTAAAACATATTTTAATTCAATTTGTCCTTGAAATACAATGACCATCCTCATAAGATACGCATAAGAAGCTCTCCATATTCAACATCCTATTGCTCTCCAATCTAAACTCATCTATCACACAGCTAAAACATATGTACTAGTTAAATGATAATATACAAATGAATATGCTGTGCTGATCCTTAACGTAAATATTTAAGTTAAAATGTCAATTATAACATAAATTTCACATGTGCATGCCACTTTTAATATAAATATATAGAAGCTACTTTGCAGAAAGAATGTCTCTTAGAAGAAACAGTTCTACATCACTTAAAATTCAATTGCATCGCTCTAAGCAGTTGCTTAATTCATGAACAGAGTAGAATGATAGATGGATGCCAACCCACTCGGACAGCATCAATTTTATAGGATTTAGGCTAGGAAGAAACTCGGGGGGTTTCTTGAAGATGTCTATTGGAAGAATGATAAACAAAATATGTGAAAAGATAATAGATTAAACAAGAAACCTCTCGCACAACTTAAGTCCATTTACTTGGCCATTGTAATCTTGGATTAGATTGGACACTTGAAGATAAAATCCTATTATTAAAAAAAGTACTCTTAAATAATTGACATACATATCGAGACACTTAGAAAATCATGTAAAGCATTTTGAACACCTTGACCCAAGATTTCATATCTAATCATATTTGTCTCAATATCAGTATATGCTAGTGATGGATTCTCTATTGGACTTGTTGCTTCCAATTGAAATCCAACCCAAGAGTTGTCCCCTTTGGACAGCAAAGAGAGGAGAGGGAGGGGGAGGGCGGAGGAGAGAGAGAGAATACAGTGCAGTTTTACAATCATAGATTTTGAATGTTGACTATTCAGTATAGCGACAAATACATACTAATACAAGGTACACAACCACAAAATACTAATCCAAGGTCTCTCTTAAACAATAAGATGAATAGCCACTTGTCCAAACTTGCCTCCACAGCAAACAACTTTCAAGAGAGAATGATCCATCCTGATGAGCTTAGTTGGCTAGTCTGAAGCTAAACACTTGGTTATTTCTACACCACCACCGGTAGAGTCCTAGAACTAGAAATCAATCCAAGACATAACTAAATCTTATAAAGCACATCCATCTAACAACTACGATAAAAATCCATACATCATTAAATATTAGATCCAAATGCAATTCATCAATTAACACACATTTGTTTACTGATGCTTAGTTTACCATATCTATTTTGGCTAAAAGTGAAGTTTATCCAAAGTGATCTTCTGCAATGAAGAGGGATAGAACATGTCAGAAATGGAGAGACCCTTGATCAGAAAATGGACTAGATGATCAGGGAATTAGGATGATTCATATAAAACAAACTGGCAAAGGGTGGGCTAGGACAAGCACCAAAGTGATCGGGAGTTGTTTCCAATGACTAAAGTCTTGGCTAATCTCAAACCATCCCAACCATTGCAGATCAGAACAATAAGATATTGGGACTTTAGGTGGGTCCAAGCCCTGGCACACGAAAAACATGTCTCTTAGTCCATCCTGGCAGATACAAATCACGAAGATGAATGAAATGGCTACACCATACCGACACTTGGGACATACTAGCATCCCAATAATTCACTAGGACACCATTTTTTTATCTTTTATCATGTTTGTTGGTTGAAAAGCATCAATGAGGCGCTATTGCAAGAGTTCCCATTAACTCTAGCACCACATAGATACCTCACAAACTAGTGTTATATGCATCATGTATTAAAAAAAAATGTTTTGAAAAAAATTTATGAAACAGGGACTATATTTTTGTCCGCTAAATGCCATATTACCATCTCAGCAATACTTCAAATTATTTTTTTATACTGATGAGTGAAGAAAATACATTTTGTCTCTATTCTGTTTAAGGAAAATGCTAAGAAGATTAACTTAAAATGTTGTCTTCTCTCTTCGAGATACTATAGGGAAGAAACTGGGAGAAAGAAGATGGTTAAAAGATTCCAAAGATAGGATGGTAACTCGATGTTCCTACATAAATCATTCTATAACTAATGACTAGCAGTAGCTAATGTGCATGGAAAGGTAAGACATGGAGATATGTCACTTCAATTAAAATCCAAGCACTTATTCAGCTCTATTCCTGTAGTTGTCTAAATACCAATGATATTCTTCTTGAAGGGAACAACAAATGCCCAATGTTAATCAGGTGAAATGACACATGAACACTTTTAAATATTCAATTTATTGAAAAATCAGATGTTTAGATACTCCAGGATACTCTTTGTACTTCAAGTCATTCAATTTTGGTATCATCTCCATTATATGTAAACTTTTAGCAGCGCTATGTAAAAGTTGTCATCTATGATTACACAACAAATACTTTATCAATTTCATAAAATCACAAAGCAATTGGTGCAATCAATTTTTCTTGTATCACGGATCCATGCTAGCGTTGCATGGACATGAATATGAGAATTGAATTTATGTACATATCCAGGTGTTAGACTTCGCAAGAGGGAAAAGAAAGATATCAACATACGTAGGATAAAATATATTTTTTATCCATTTATATATTATACCTTTAAACATTATTTATTTAAGTACTTAAAAAAAATATTTAAAAGATATTATTTGTTATGATCTTTCAATATGCATGTTTCGCATTCAAACTTTCTAACTAACTTAAGGATATAAATAAATTTTTTGCAAAGTTCCTTTAAAAGAAAAAAAATGCTCCTCACATCAAACTGAAGGGTCAAGCTAAATGTTGGAAGAATTCAACTCTCTGCCAATCTTTAGAAGTGAGCTTCATAAGTATCCAAGTATTTAATACATATCCGACACATATTTATAATACAAATTTTTGGAGCTAGATGCAAGTGTCCATTTAACATATCTCCATATATAGTCATGCATACATCGATATCATACAGACTTGTAGCCTTGTCCAACTTCTTGAAGATGCCTGTGTTGGATCCTTCTAGACACTTGCACCCTTTTCGCACCTCAGATTAACACTTTTACATGACTAGAGAGAGAACTATCAATTATTTTCATAGATGGATAAAGGTGCATGACCTCATTACGTTTGATGAAAATTGTGGCGGAACAGGTTAGACGCTACTTAATCATTACCTTATGACATATGGTTCCTTGAAGAAAACGAAACTAGATCATATAAAAACATAATTTAATTACAGGTGTTGTACTATAACAATTAGAATAACAATTAAATATATCAGATAGAATACACTTAACAATTAGAATAACAATTAAATCTATCAGATGGAATACACTAAGTTACCCATTGAATTGCTGGTTTTAGATTGAAGAAGATCGGCATATTAAATAGCTGATTAAATACATAAGCTTGTGTTCAAATGATTAAGCAGGCAAAGAGGCCTCTGAGCACTTAAGCAAATACATAGGGCAAAGCCATTTAAGTGACTGCATAAGTGCTTAAGCGGCCATTTATCATAATACTGTAAGGACAAAGTATATCTAAGAAAGGGGAATAGACATTTTCTGGAAGTCTCAGCACAGATCTACTTTAGTACACTTCCCCAAAAATTGCTCGATACTACGCTGGAAGTCAGCTTGCTCACTTCAGTGCAATGAAAATGAAACATTTGCCATAAAGTCTGACCACAAACTTAGTGCATTAAGTTCTTGGTCATGCTAGGCTTCTTTTAGCTTTCTCTGTAATGTGAGTTATCAAACAAACATTATGCATAAAAAAACATGTCTTATACTACAGAAATATTTAAAGAAAAAGAAAAGCAACAATAACACATCAGAGCGCAAGTTGCTGCATAGTCATGGAAGCAGCAACAACACTCTTAGACCCCAACGAACAGTATTATCTCGCTTCATAAATGATAGACATGTACTTCTTGATTAGATAAAAATGATCAGAAAGGACAAAGATTAACCAAATCAGGGGAAATATTTATCTCCATCAGGACATTATTAACTATCACAGTGGCCATAGGAAAAGCCAGAAGCTTTCCAGAATATCAAAAAACATCAATTTCCATACCCTTTTCCACCACTTTGCTGACTACTAATAGGAAAAGGCGAAAGTAAACCTTAAGCATCAAAAATCCCCTCTATTTTGAAGGTAAATTAAAGTAGCAACATAATCGAAATCATCCAACTAGAAGTACACCAAAAAAACAAAAAAAAAAGATTTTAAGAAAGAAAGAAAGAAAGAAAAATTATACCTGCCCCTTCTCTCCAAGTATGAGCAGGTCATCCGACCCATGTCCCCCACTGCCCTTATCATCAACAACCGAGACCGGATTATCAGGATCAGAATCCAACACCAAGCAATCATCATCGGACTCATCACCCGCAGCACCCCTAGCCGGCCTCCACGACTCAGAATTCTGCGTCGGCTTCGCGGGAGGAACCGAAAACTCGTCAACCACCATGACATCATCGACATCTTCCGCCCCTATATCGTCACGATCGAGCAGGTCAGAGACCCAATCGAACGAATCCCATTTTTCCGGATAAAGATCCTCATCGTCAGAGCTAATCTCCACCACCGCTCGCTCCGATCCCATCGATTTCTAAACGGCAAAAACAACCAAAAGATTTAACGCCGACATCGTTCGATTTTGCTGCAAGAAGGCTCCATTCGAGCACCGACGAGATTGAAATTGGGGGGCTAACAGAGCATGGGAAGATATACTCCCCCCGAAACTCGATGGAGATTCCCTTTATGAGGATCTAACAGAGAGTCGAACAAAATATACGATTCTCGTGCTGTTTCGAGGCAAAGATGGGGAAGAAGACGCGATCGGCAAAGCGGAAGGAGAGGAAGAGAAAAAGAACGGAGGGGAAGTGAGATAAGTGAGGGTCGGGGGAGGTGCGGTCTTCGGGAAGTGGAGGAGGGTGTGGGAAAGCTGGCCAAAACTGCCTTGCCAGCGTCACCCCACCCCTACAAATTTTTTACTTTTTTTAATATAATTCCTAAAACAGATATCCCTATAATAACATTAAAAATTAAAAAGATCATGAAATATTCAGAGTAATTTCCCCCCTTTGGCTCGAATGGTCCCTGGTCACATAAATAGCTGTTGGGGGAAAAAATAGACCACCCCACACGTACAATTAAAACACCCAAAATTTGACAACAAGCCTGAGCTCATCCAGACTGCCGAGCTCATCCAGGCCGAGCTCATCCAGGCTGCCGAGCACAGAAGGCTGCCGAGACCAGAAGGCCGAGCACAGAAAGCTGCCGAGCTCAGAAGGCTGCCGAGCTCAGAAGGCCGAGCACAGAAGACCGAGCTGACCTCAGAAGGCCAAGCACAGAAGGCAAAGCACAGAAGGCCGAGCTGACCTCAGAAGGCCGACCTCGTCGTCTATATGCTGCGGCCATGCCCTGCAGCAGCCTTACCGCACCATGCTTTACTTGCCGGCCACGCCGCGACATATCAATCAGGGACCATACCCTGCTACGACTGTCAACACCTCACCACTCCCAAGAATGTACTGCACTGCACGCCACAAGCAAGCTCTTGCTGCACGCAACCTCCTTCCATGAGGGAAACGGGCCATCCACGGCAACTCATTACTTCTACGCCCACGTCCAATCGTGACGGTAACCCATTAATTCGCCCAGTCACATCACAGGTAACCCTGCCACTCTCCCTATAAAAGGGGAGCTTCTCCCTCTAAAAAGAGGGGAGGCTTCTTCCTCCCAAGGAAATTTTTCGGACTTCACATACAGTCCCTCTCTCTTCTCCAAAATTAAGCCCCCCCTCTGACTTAGGCATCGGAGGGCCGGCGCCGGAAAAGCCCGGCCACCGGCTTCTTGCAGGCCCCCCACAGAGGACGCCGCTCGCCGACGGACCGCCGCCCCCTTCCGATCCAGCGCCGGAGCTCCTCCTCCTCGGTTCGCGGCCGCCCCCGGGTCCAAATTCCAGCAACAATAGCCATCCAGCCTGTAGTTTTATTTATCTCTCTAAATAACTGCTTAGTTGGGATAGAAGTGAAATTCAATCTTGTGTTGAGGAAAGAAGTAGTTGCTTCCGTGAACTTATGTTTTTTAGTTTTATTATATATATTTATATATATATATATATATTTATTTATTTATTTTTGAAAATTTTGGCGATGGCTCTCTACGAGACTTGCCGAATGTGGCCGGCGGATGATCTGGAAGGACGATTCGGTGGGGCATTGAATGATGCCGTGCTGATCTGAAATACGATGATATTTAATTTATCTCGGTCGGAGTCAACGATGAACCGAACGTTCAACACGGTAAATGTAGGCCAACAACGTTAGAAATAGAAATGGGCAAAACGAGAAAAAAATGATAATTAATTTTTTTACCCAAAAAAGAAATATAAAAAATAAATTTCCCCACTTTAGGACCATGGGCACGTTCTATTCACATGCGAGAGGTCGTAATAGTTGACATGGGAGAGTCTTTCCTGCTTTTGCGAGCCCGTCTGATGTATATGTGAGAATCCATTGATCGCAATGAACATTTTTTTTTAACATACTACTGTTGTTTCTTTTTTTTTTTTGCTTGAGCAAGAGTTGAATTAATTAAGATGTATTTTTTTAATGACATCAAATCAAAATCCGAACAAAAGATGAAGGACTATGGGCAAAATTTTAGATTAATTGAGTATAAAAAATAGTGAATGAAAGAACCCATACACTTAAAAATATAGTCATAAAAAATGGGCCAGAGTAGCTAGTCGAAAAGCTAAACCACCGCACAATTAGAACTGCTCATGGGCCAGATTTGGAAACAACAATATCAAATTGAAAATAGATCCAGCTCGAAATCCAACTAAAAATAAACATAGATTAGGCTCGAGGGCCGGCCCACAATCAACTCTAAGCCTAATCTAGTCTTTGCATAGGATCAAGAATGCATGTAAAAAAACTTTAATGTACCGAGGAGGTTAGATCATGTTTTCTTTCGAGCTTCAAAAAATCATATATTTGAATCATTAATTACCTAGCTTCAACTAGCTATAAACATAACATAGGCTCAATGTCAATAAAAATCAACATCTCTATAAACATAAATAATGTTTTAATTGTATGGTATTTTTTGATGGTGATAAAGATATCTTTGCTGCCTTTTCTGATGAATAAGAAACAGAATTCTTCAACAAAGTCAATAACATTACTCACTTGGACTGAAGGTATTGATGTGAAAGGATGGCTTCATCAGATATTACTTATACTATCTATGTTTGTAGGAGTAATGTGTAATAATATTATGTTAAATTGCAAAAAGAGACTATACATAATATTAATAAAATACAGAATTTTAACTATAAAATCTGTATATTAACTTTTTTATTTGTCGAGAATGGTTCAAAAGGAAACACGCAAGTACAAATTTTAAAAATTGTTGAAAATTCCATGTTTCCTTTACGTCACCCGGCTTCTCCGTCCCAGAATCCTAGTCATAAAAATTGAGGATGCCAGGTCATCAAAGACTAGCAAGATGGACACGTCAATTCGACCAGACAAATTTCGTCTCGTTTCCAGTCTACTTTTGGGCTCTCGCTCTCCTCTCTCCACCTTCGCAAATTTAATCCACGAAATCGTTGGTGTGGACAAAATGAAGAATTGACCAGGGATAAGAATAATGAAAAGGCCAGTGGAAGTCCTGGTAGAGATGTTGAATAAAGGAGCTTTTCCTATACCCCTGCCCACATCAAAGATCCAAAAAGAAATAACGCATGGAAACCTCAGTGAGTAATTTAGATATTTCAGGTACAAAAGAGCAAAATAATATAGCTAGTGCTATTATAATTTATGGAAATAGATGCTCAAGATTTCGAAAGCAAAAATTTACATGCAATATTAGAAAGTTAAAAAAGACTAATCCATGAGAGAGGGGTTTGGTCTCATATTATTACTATTTTTTTAAAATGCAAGTTATATGCTAGTGTTTCATCATTCCAGCTGGTTTCTTGGGTGGTCAGAATTATCAATACAGGTGGTTTAGATTGAGAGGGTCGCCCCCCCTTTTTTTTTGCTTTTTCTAGAAAGCCACATGGGCACCCCTCTTAAATATAGGTTAAGAGCTCGATGTCCTCTCCAGATTAGCCATCTTGAAGAAAGTCCATCTCCTCCGAGTTTAGGTCTCAGACGAAATCGAACGAGAAGATTTCAGGAAAGGGAGCAAGGAGGAAGGATGGAAGATGGTGCCGAGCTCGAGCCCAAACTGAATCATAACGAGGGAGGAAGAATGTCTAGGGGATAAAAGGGAAGAAAAGATGAGGAAAGAGAGAAAACGAGATGTCATTTGTTTCGTTTTTACCGGAGAGAGTGCTCTCCACTGCGACCATGGCTTTCGCCGAAGCAGCCACAGGGACCCCCTACCCCAACTGCTTCCCGAAGGTGGAGACTCTCAGCAACAAAGGATCCGCTGTGACGCCGGCCAAGAAGAAGAAGCGAGCGGCGGCGGGAGATAGAGGAAGCAGAAGAAGAAGAACAAGGCTTCGTTCCGTTCCACCCTAAGGCCGGGAAGAAGAACGCCGATCACAACCGAGAAGGTACAAGAAAGCTTTCCCAGGGATGCAAGAATGTTTTCGAGAAGTTCAGCCTTCAAGAACTTCAAGATTCTGCTGGTAGTGTGGGGGAGGATGTGGCTGCTGCCAATGCAGTGGATTCAGACTCGGAGGAGGAAGAGCAGGAGGCTCAGCAGGAGGAGAAGAAGAAAAAGGCTTCGCATTGCGGAGATGAACCAAATAGATGGGGAAAAAAAAATACTGTTCATTAAAAAAAAAAAAAGGACTATTCTGCATGATGCTTCCAACGGTTTTAGAGCAGTTAAGAGATTCGCATCTGTTAGCGAGAGAGCACTTACCACCCCTTTGTTGCAAATGCTGAAGAAAACCGTCACCATTGTCCAGTACTAGTGTGTAAGCATGAGCATAGGAGAGGGAGTACAGTGAAGTGGCTATTGCTAAATATTTATATATCAAAATCCTGCACAAAATTGCGTTTTCCTGAGAACCATATTATGATAATCATGTTTACATGACTGCCTAAACAGTTAAAAAACAAGGGCACATATTGGCTGGTGCGCTCATATGACACGGCTACAGTTGGTTCCCCCAATTAACGGGTTGTGTGTATTCAAACAGGAACCCTTTATCTCTGCAAATGGCCATCCATCTCAGAAGATCAACGTGAAAATCAAACCGTAACGGTAGAAATCCAGATGACACATTGTTGGTCTCTTCATGCAGTGGGTACCGACAACCTCAACAACGACAACTTGTCACCTTCTGCATCACGTCCACAACCAGAGCTGGATCAAAGCAGGCTTTGAAGGCGTGCAGCATTCAATGTGATCACCAAAGAGCAGCGGGGATACACAGTCAGATCAGTTCAGGTTTCACGAGGCTACCTGCCACCAAATTGGTTAAATATGTTCCAAGTCTCGGGAAAGAGAACCGCCCCCCAAACCCCAACACACACACACACACACTATGCTCCTTTGTCTTGGAGCATAAACACAGCTAAAACGTTACCTGATAACTGTTGTTTTTCTTTAATAATAAATGAATCTGAATTGTTATCAAAAGAAAGATATGACCATTACGACAGAGGAAAAAGGTAGGAGCAAAGGCCTCACCTATTATACAAAACAGCATTAGTTGTTCTTGAAAACATGTACCAAATCAGTAGTAACTGCCATAATATGGTTGGGTGGGAGCTTGTTGCTGAGGAAATGCAGTTGCTGCCGCTGCTGGTGCTGCTGGTGCAGCTTGGGCATATGTTTGTTGTGGATAAGCCTACCATAAACCATAAAGTCATATCGAGACTTTGTCAGACCAGCTATTCATATTAGTAGGTAAGCTGTGTGATCTCAACAACCATTAAAATGAGATATTATCCAGTAATAGAAACTGCAAAATTACAAGCAAGGTGAAAAGCGAGGCAAAAAATGATCTGAGTGGACTTTAAGCTATTCTAAGAAGTGGTATGATCCTAAAACAGTGCCAATCAGGGAATTCCAAAGCAGGAAGCACAAAACTGAACTTGTCAACCTAATATTTCAGGCTACGCTAACTATTTTCAGGAACTCTGGAAAATGGTCAAACCAATCAGAAAGGGAAGCAACAGAACCAGCTATCAGCCAAAATATGGCAGCCTAAAACAGGATAACAGTACAAACAGACTGATTAAGCTAGAAAAAAGGCATTTGTAAGCAAGAATCTTTTTAGTAAATGCAAGCAAAATTCTAACAATTTCAGAAATCATTCACTGAGAACATTAAAATCGCCTACTTGATCCTCAAATTCATGGAGTTGGCTAAAAGACCACCAGCAACACATAAGAATACCCCAAGTAATATGCTCAGATTTCAAGTAATATGCTAGATAGCAGCAAAACAGATTCTACACAAAATTACTGCTAAAAAACCACATGTAAGAAGAAAGATGGATAAGAAACACTACAATTTCTTTTTCTTTTTTTTTTTGTTCTGGTTCAAAACTCAAATCACAGATTATGGGTGCTATTGGTTCAGATCGGGTTGGGTCGGGTACCTAAATCTAACTTCTGTTTCACACCCGATCCACTAAAGAATCAGATCGTGTTCAGGTTTGGGTAATAAAAATTGCATCAGATTCAGGTAGGACGGAGATCAGGTTTGGGTACCAATCGGGTATCAAAAATTATATCTTGAAGAGTTAATCAAGCTAAAAAACCCATGATTTGAGAAGTTTATCAATGAAACATCCAATACACTCTACAAAATTAAAAATCATGAACAAGCATTTAATGATTAATTATATAACAATGAAAGTCAAGTATAAACACCCAAACATGTTCTAACATATCATTACCTTTTATTCATTATGCTGCTTCAATCCAGAGCGAAGTCCTATATGCTAGGAGTTTAGAAATTCAAACGTTATAAAATGGTTATAAATAACATTATATTTGTGTGTACATAGTAAACTGGGTAATTATACGTGTTAGAGTTGAACTTGGGGGCAAAAGAGCCCAACCTGAAAGTTCTAGTGGATCAAACTTTGCAACCATACCCAACCCATTCATTATCTTGTCCGGGTCATGGTCAGGTCACATCTGGGTTGGGTGTCAGGTTTGCTGGTTGGAGTGACAACTCTATAAAAGATATACAATTTCAAGACCCTGAATTAACAGAGTTATTATAGATGGAAACCATTAGTCATCTTAAGTAGCACAATATCTGCAGGAACACTTACATTGATGAGAGGCCATGATTAAAGACTTAATGGCAGCGTTAACAAGTGACTAGATTGAAGATGTTCTTTCTCCAATTACAATGTCCCTAACAATATACACTATCAAGGTTTAAGATACCTTGCTAGGAAAAATGGAAGAAAAGGCAACAATTCTGATAAATGCAGAAAATTAATCCTTACTATACTCCTAGGCACTATATTACAGGAAAAAAAGAGAGGAGATAAAATCAGTCTAAAGACTCTAAACAGAACAAATATATCATGTTTTTGAAATCCGCTATTCTTAAGCATATTCTGGCTTCATACTAGAAATTAAACCAACAATAAGTCCTTAGTGAGCATGTGGCTGGGAGTAAGCAAATATATCAACAAAATTACTATCTGCCAGGTGTTTTTAAATTTTATTTATAACATGAGCCAGCTGCCAACCACAAAAGAATAACAGCATCTGCGAACTCTGTATAGATGAATGAAACATGAGAAAAGACCCAATCTGAGACCAAAGTAATATGTGCACCAAAGGTCAACATTCTGTTACAGGAAAAGATATACTCAAGAATATAAATCACAGAACCAATATTAATGTGAAGAATCTTTAGGTATCTGTAACGATTAGATTGCTCCATAGGTTGTAAACATGACTGAGTTACAACAGCAACCAAAGATAGAGCTAACAAAATCAAATTTAGATGGATGTAAGATGTTCCCAAACACATTTTTCATAAAAAAATTGAAAAGCCTCTGTACCTGGACTGCATATGGGGAAGGATATGCACCATAAGAAGCATTCTGAGGAGCTGATGTGGGCATTTGTGGTTGGCCATAATTAGCATAACCTCCATAAGCAGCATACCCAGGCTAACAAAGACAAAAAGAGCAAGAAAATGCAGATTATAAAACAGCATATCCAAGACAATATGCATGTTAATGCACTTAGCAAAGGCCAAATAGAAATTATGTACCATTAACATAAATTAGCTATATTAACAATAAAATATGATTAAAGTTAATTAAAAACATAAAGAATAACAATATGGCCAAACACTATCAATTTGACTTCAATCCCAAGACTATGGCTTCTGGTGCCATTATCATACTCAGAGATATATATAACCGTAAACAACAAGCCTTGTCCCAACTATTCAGGATCTGCTTTACAGATCTTCATTGAACAAGAATAAAATAAAGGGCTACTTCAGAAATCATTAAAAATATAAAATTGCTATTCAATAAAAGGTGTGATATATGCATGAAATGAATCCACAAATGCTCAAAGTATGCGGAGGTCCAAATGAGGGCAAGAATTAAAAGATAATAAGTGATAAGGACTTTATTGTCCACCATAGCAGCATCCATCTCCACTAGCCAAAGAGGTATTACATGATAAAATTAGTTCACCAAAATTCTTAAGAGATTTTACAGGGATTAATTATAATCTACCTGTGGTGCATATCCAGGATTCCACTGCTGCCCTTGTGACTGAGAAGTCTGTGGCCATGCTGGAGCTTTTTGTCCATAACCAGCAGGCCACTGAATCTGTGCATTTGGGTATGCTCCCATAACTGATTGACCTGGTTCTGGATAAGTCTTTGCTATTTTAGCCTTGTCTGAGGTAAGGAAATCTTCAGCATTTCGTTTTTTTGATGTCAACATGCTCTTCTGACGTAGAAACAGCATAGCATGCCTATTTTCAGCCCTTTTAATCGACTGCGCATCTCCAAAGAGATCCAAAAACTAAAACAAAAAATACAAATAATTAATCCAATGTAATATGCAGGACAAAATTAAATAGATATAACCAACAAGTATAAATCTCCCAGAAAAGATTCTTCCTAGCAGTCAAAACAGAATCCATCTCGATAACTGCAAAAGAGAAATGGTAGTAGCAGGAAAAAGGAATGTTGAATCAACTCACAGCATAGAACATGGGAAGATGAAACCAAGAAAAATAGTAATTTATAGGTCATTCTCAGAGTTCTTACTAAAGATCAATAATATCTTTTGACATCTATTCTGAGTACTGTTTACATTCATCAAGACCCCAAGGGACAGTATGCCAACAATCAAACTACAACATGTAACTTAATCATTATGGTGATAAACCCACTTCTAATCAATGTAGTAGTTACGGTGGTTGCCTAGAGGCCTGTATCACCATTTATATGACGGACAGGGCATCGGAGCCCAAGACAACCCTCGCCAAGGGAAAAGGTTGCAGCTATGAATCTTTTTTTAAGTCAGTACATGTGGACTATAGACAATTATAACTCAACTGTAACATATACTCTAACCTGTGGAAGCAACAAATACATGGGAACTTCCATAATCTGCCAAGAACACTAAATCAGCCATCAGAAATTTAACTCTTTACCATTTTGAAGCTATTGATTACTGTCTATCATGATAATAGGCAAAACTTAACTGTTTCAAGTAACTACCTCCAAAAATATGCTAGATATCTCTTCTCTGTCAGTGGTGCTAGCCATGTAGGGATTTTCAGGATTGGGCATAATGAACTTCTCCACCAATGAATCCAAATAATCAACATGCTTTGGAGATGGCTGGATCGACTCCAGATGGATGATAACCTGCACAAGTCAGATGAAAATCCTCAACATCGTAACTATGAAAATATATATTAAGAAATTTGTCAGCTGGATAAGATGCATAGCAGAAAGTTGAGGGAGACAAACCTCGAGAAGAGGTTTGGATGGTTGAATATGCTCAAGAGATCCAGCTAAAATTTCCCAAGCCTTTTCTGCATTACCAACAACCTACAAGAAAATTCAAAAATAACAGCATGGAGCCATGTATGGAGACTTCATGAACTCATAGAGCAGAATAGATTTATCGGGTATATCATGAAAATGGATAATATCAAAATGGTCAATTCCAAGTTATTTATTAACCTTTGCATCATTTAATGGTTAACTATTAAATGACTAACGGATTACATTCAAGTGCTGCAGTCATACACTGACAAAAAGATTGGCTAAAATTTGCAAGCACATTCAGCCAGCAATATTTTTTGAAAGATATAGAATATTTTAGGCAGATGTCTTAACTTGGATAATATTTTAAAAACCACTGTAAGCGAACATTGAGGCAAAGCTATACAAATTTAGTTTTTTCTAGCGTGCATAAAGATACCCATTTTCCTATAGGTTTGAAAAGAATAACCAAGGTTTAGCTCTAAACTTTACATTAGTATTATGAATGTCCTAATGTCTAAACAACACAGATTTTGACAGCGAGAATCTTACCAGATATGCAAATCGCGAATGCTGTGCAAGCAACATTGGCAATATTTGAGACTGCTCTTTTTCCCGTTCGGCAGCGATAGCCTTCTCATATATAGAGAATGCAGCATCCTTGTCTCCCTGCAGAATCATGAGAAACTTAGCCAAATATCTTGGTCCATGTATAATCAGTATACGTTTTGAAGGCCATTGTGATAAGTACCAGTCGATTTTCCATGTTTGCATGTTTAACAACGGCTTCCAACAGACCAGGTGAAATTTCAGAATACAGAAGCTGAAACTCTGTACGAGCTCCCATAACATCTCCACTTAGTTCCATAAATCTAGCAGCAAAAAGGTGAATCTCTGGTTGCTTCTGTTAAAAATAAATTTGATGACTGGTAAGCATTATGGAAGGAAAACAAAATGACAAATATTAGTATTTGCCAGTTAATTTTTTTTTTTAAAAAAAAAAAGGTAAACTACCATCCTCATTGTCATATTTTTTTATCTGAACTTGCCAATTTAAGATATTATGGATATTAACTTTAAAAATCTTACCACACTTTCTAGGAAGTAATATTCGATACTGCAATTGAAATTTAGGATTATGCTAGATAATCATAATTTACAGTATTGTACAAAGATGGTATTATGCCTAGTAGACATGTAAGTGGTTCTAAATGTCAGCAACTTCAGATGAATTACGTATTTGAACAGCGCAAAAGTGGGTCTCAAGCCATGAAAAAGGTGCAGGGTTAATGTGGGTTGACAATCAAATGTTAAAGAGAAACCCAATATGAAATGAATCCTGGTAGGCTTTAAGAAGGAAAGATGTGCATAAACGGTATATTGATATCATTGAGACGTGTCCTGGAGCAATGTCAAGAGTTAGGAGTAGTAATAGGTGACAAAAATATTTTCAAATGTGGGCTTACACCAATGATAAGGAATAAGCCTCACATCATTTTACACAAGTAATAAATGAATATGGTGTAATTAGCTTATAGAACATATACAGTTGATTAATGAGCATAGGAGAAGTTTAAATGCTAAACTTGATACCAAAATTCACCAATACTTATATTAACTAAACAAAAATGCCAATATTCTTGATCATAGAAAATACATCCCGTAGAACTCAATGTTGACCATCGCTGAAAATAGTATAGCAAACCTATTATTGATTATATCTTCATGCAATGGCAAGAATATGTATGAAAATAGTATAATCAAAGATTCCGGAAACATTACAAAAGACAGATTCATGCTAATCTACATACTTATTAACATAATTTTGCCATCATAGCATGTTCATGTTTAAAACACAGCATCATATAAAGCAGAAATCAGTAGTGTCAGATAGGTAGCCCATAACAAAATTTAGAAAATAACCGGGGTATTTTGAGGAGTCTGTCACAAAGGACATGGATGTTTTAAATTGCAAAATTCAGCAAAAGTTTATCTGAGAAGAACTAACTTTTTGTTATTGCAATCACATATTGTTACAAGCAAAGCGAATTAATAAATCATGGGCGGAAAGTCATACTTAACATATATCATTCACCACAGATATGTACATACTGTGGTTAATTCAAAAAACAAACATGGAAGAAGAACAGAACCACGAAAAACTGAATCATACTTTCACAAAGACTTGAGTAGCCCGAGCAAGAGCATTATTTGCAAGCTCCATGCTTCCACTCGCTTCCATGCATAACACATAACGGATCCAGAACTCCGGATAATTGGCACAAGCAATTAGACACCTTTCATACAACTTAACAACCTGAAATAGCATACAGACGGTATCAAAGAAAAAGAAGGAAATAAAAGGAAAAAAATCAATTCAACTTAAGAGGAAAATGTTATTGCAACAAAGAGAAGTGAACAAGGAGTACTCCATTAGCTGATAAGGGAGGCCCCTCAATATGAAAGAAGGGACCATCCTTGCCTGATAGATAGATGGTTAAGTGGGTAAGCAATAAGCAAACACCTGCATATATGAGATTCGAATTTTAAAAAAACAAATATTGTGCAACATGTATCATGAACCCAGAACGTCGACTGACAAATGAGGGTTTGAAGTACTTAGCCTCATAGAAACCAAACAACAAGCCCACGCTTTATCCTCAGTTCACTATCCCATTTTAAAAGCTTCATCGAACATACTAGCCATTAAAGCATACAATGCAGCCAATATGACTGAACTGTAAGTTCATAACCATTCGAAGCAGAAGTATACAAAAATTAACAAGTTTGAAAATTACAAATCAAAACTCAAAACAGAAACAGTTTTGTACCTTGTTAAAGTCATCTCCTCTCTCGATAAAATCCAGATAGGTGTGCCAGTTTTCAAGCTCTGGATCATCAAGAGGCCTGACATGGAAGTATGGCCTTCTAATAGCTGTTTCAAAACCAATGATCTTAGTTTCGAACTCTTTAGCTTTCTTATACATCTCTTCCCTAATTGCAATATACTTCTCCAACTCCTCTGCCTCAGTTAAACCTGCACTTACAGGCTTTGGAGATTGCTCTACACCATCAGGACGAACCTCACCCTCAAGACTCTGGCCACCAGTCTCAGCAGTGGCAGCTGCCATAGCAGCTTCTTCAGGAGTCCGTATTTCAGATAAATGTCGACTAGCAGCCAACTCCTTAAAACTGAAATGCCAATAGCAACAGACTGCAGATTAGAAGGTTCCAAACAACTACCACATTTTCAAAAAAATGATTTCAAGAAATGGTTCATATAGTGGTCAAACCTACTAAAAATTGCACACATGAGGATGGGTCAAGATGGTTAATCTAAAATATAGTATATTTAAATCCAATGTAGGCCTTTAAGATGGTTAGGTCATGTTCAATTCTTTCTTGACCTAGTACAACCCAAAACTAACTTTGAGGTTGAGATTTTTATTCATATCTTACTAGTCAAAGCAAAGGTATGTTTAAGTTTGAAATGTGTCCAAGTCTGCTCTAAGTTTAAAAGGCTAAGCCTACTTTCTTAAACAATTTGTTGTCAAATTTAAAAATCCATTTGGTGCAAATAAGGTTAAATCTAACTCTGTCAAATCACTTTTTACTGTTAACTATCTTACTTATTTTTTACTATTATTTTTATATTTTCCAGACATATAGGAGGGGTATTTCGCTAGTCAGATACCTTTATACCTTTTCTTGGATGAGGAATTTCATGCTTCCCTCCTTTTTTCTCCTACTGACTCCAAAATTCACATCAAGATGTTTCCTCAAGTATCACATCTCAGCAGTTTGAGGATGTTTCAGTATGCAACCATGGCATCAACATAGCAATGATTGTGTTTACTTTTGAAGCAAAGTAAATATGCATCTCATTGTAGATAAGTAGAGCACATTAAGGATATAGAGCCACATCAACCAGATAATAGGGCATTAGCACAATCGATGAGAGGATAATAACATCATTAAACAAAAGAACCATTTGCCCAAACTCATCAACATCATGACAGATCACTGGCAACATCCTGGGAGTTGATTCATTGAGAAATTTGCTGGTCCTTTAAAAGAGCATGTGTTTTTTCCACTCAGAAATTTGTTAGTTATACATTTATTCTCAAAACTATTACATCAGTGTTTTATCAACATCTATCACTTATACCTACAGGCAAACCTTTGGTACATCATAACCCAACCATGTCAGACATAGGAACATGGATGCGGTTTAACAGATGGGAACAAGAATAGGCGTGCTCATCAAATGATTAAGTCATTAAAATCCATCACCTAATGTCACTCACGAGTGTAATCTTACCTCATATAGAGGCCAAATTCATCCCCAAAGTACAAACTGCACCACTCAATAATATGTCTTCATAAGTTTGATCATTTGAGGTTTAACTTTCTGATACATGCATTCTTACAAAGTTATGAATGGACCTCCTTGTTATTAACTGCTACTCTTTCCATCTTTCTTTTATGTTCAATCATCAATATTCACATATTTTACCAAAAACTTGATACCATATTATTATATTTATGACAGTATTATTAAATTCATTGCAGCACAACATGAAAGTGCATATTGAATATTGCATGACTATCAAGGTTTATAGAAGTGACACCGTTCACAAGAACATAAAAATGGAACATTCAACCTTTTCAAACATAATAAGTCATTTGGGACAAAGCAAATATCTTACACAAACATAAAGAAAGGTTTCTGCAATAACATAGCAGCAGCCATTTTAGTATCAATAATACAGGTGTAGACAACAATGTATAAGCGAATCTTATAGAAAAAGCTTAAGCTCAACCAAGATTGCCACATTATTTAATTTGCATATCAAAGTAGAAAATGAAAACAGTTCAATGAAAAGAGTAATGACCAATAATAATAACGATCCAGTTGTTGTATAGGATGCTCAAGTATTCTTGTATAAATCATGGCCAGATGACTCCATGCTTGATGAGACTCTTCATATCTGATGTACTCGTCCCACAAAATGTGCGACCCATAATCTGTTCCAACATATGCCAATCCACGTTCAAACAGCCTGAAAAACAAAAAAAACATGCAAAGAAGTTATAGTAAGCATTCATGTCCATGCATGAATAGGAGATTTAGATTTTTAATAGCATGGATTTTTTTCAAAAGCAGATGGCACTTCCGAAGTTGGCACAAATACACTGTATTTACCTTCCTGAAATATTCATATCATGCCCATAAATGGAGGGGATCATAAGGGCCATCTTAGCCCAAAACTGAGCATGATCTTCCGAGCACCACTTGAATAGTAGTGCACCAAATGATAGCCTCAAGAGTGTCAAATTTAAAGAAGCAGTAATTCTTGAACTACATTGCCACTATAGTGACCTTCGGAATAAAATACAGGGAGGAGGGACAAGAAGGCATAGCGATGCAAGTACTGACTACTAAAATGAAAAGAGTTAGACCAAGAAGACTTAAGTCAACGGTTGGCACATTAGAAAAGAGTTTCTAAAGTGCATCCGCAGCAAACCTTTCCTCCATGCATGTGGCTATCACTATTTCATGCCATAAGTTTGTAAGAACACAAAAAACCCATGACTAGTATCCAATCACAATGAAAAGTCCCACCAAGAAAAAAAAATGTATATAATACACTAGAGGGGAAGATTGTTTGACTATTACCTTCGAATAGTATCCAAATCTTCATATGTTGATATTGCAAACGTACAGTAATGCAACCAAATTTCCACAGAATATGTCACTGCCAGGACAGCCCGTTCATACACCTCCACAACTTTGTCGACACTGTCCAGACGTCCCTCATGATCAGCATATTTTTTCCAGTATCCATAACACAAAGGAAATTCGGCCAAGAATGCATCATAAACTTTCCGAATTTTTATAATGTCATTCTACAAAATATAAGTAAGAAAATATATGTCAGTTCAATTCAAATTTTGCAGGCATAAAATGAGTAACCTCAATACAATTTAAGTACTGCAAGTGCCAAATAAATACAATAAAAAGTTAGAAAGTAGTAAACAACAATACATTTGTTCACAGTCTATTTTGAATGCATCTGAAACCAAAAAATAGTCTTCTTTTCATATATTTTTGTTATTTTTGGCATATGACTATCAGTTGCATGTGGACCAACTAGATCCAAATCCTCTAACCCAGCTAGGAAGACACCATCTCAAGGCATGAGGACACATTACAAGAGCTATGATATTCAGGCCTAGCTAAATAATAGACAAGTCGTGGCTGTCATTAGCTGCACAAAGACAAGCCAGATTTTTTTTAAAAAAAAAGTGTTGTAAGATCTTTCATAGATTGCACAATAATGTTCAAATTAACACCATAAGCATTTTTTGTGCAATCAAATATACTGAATAATGTTGATTTATGGGAAGCACAGATAACATAACCTCACAGGTTTTCTGGAGATTTATCACAAGGTTTTCTATACCAAGCCATATCAGCTGGTAGGGAACCATTATCTAGTACACCCTCCATACCAAGTGTCGGACCCAAGGCATGTATCATACCAACACTCAGTACAGGGTGTACCAGCTAGTTACCAAAACAGTAGGTAAAACCTTGATTTATCTTAGCTTCATTCATCATATAATGGCAAGATATTGGGTTCGGAACCTCGCACTTAATAAATGTTGCAACTTGTTCGATTGGCATGTTATTAGGTGGACATTCTGTATTACTCCTTCCTAGTTGGTATTTCATATCGTGGTCTACCATTACCTTTCTCTTTTTGCTTGACATTAGGACAAGGAGGGTTTATAACTACTATGTGTTGGATGTGTTAGTAATCAATATTAGCTATATGGTACACATACAATCAGCACTATTATGTCCTTTTTCCCATTGGTTGTCACCACAGGTGTATGAACAACAGCTCAGTTCCATAACAAGTAGTAGGTGAAGGATTATCCTTATTGCACTTATAACACTAAATAGGAAGAGGTATTATGGGAAAAAGTTACCAGAAGTGCAATAACTTTGCTCGTTAATTATCAACGTGATTTTTGCTCATTCCATCATACACTTTAACATAAAACTATATTTCTAGATCAATGTCAACAAGTTCAAAGGATGTTCTTTACTTAAAGGGCTCGTTTGGTTCGCGGAAAGCATTTTTCCTCCTATAAATATGATTTCTGGGAAGAAGATTCCTAGGAAGAGAATGCTTGAGAATGTACTTTTGACATGTTTGGTTAAAGATGGGAAAGTGACAGATTTCCAGAGTGCTTATGTTTGGTTGACCATCCACTTTCTTGAAAAAGTTATGTGTAATTCCTATTATACCCTTAATAAAAATTAGGTCTTTAATGCCTCTTTAATGCTGAAGGGCTTTTTTGGGAAAAAAATAAAAATGAAGTGATTCCCCCCTCATGGAAAAGACTTTACCATGAAATGTGGGAATCATATTCCCATGGAAATACAACTTTTCTATCTCTCTCCTTTGAAAACTCCAACCAAACAAGAGGCATCTCATTACTTTCCTGTTGACCATACTTTCCCCCCTTCTGTTTCCGCGAACCAAACGAGCCCAAAAATGATATGGAACATTAATATTGCATAAAGCTTAATACCTCTCTTTCCGATTAAATATGAAAAATTTCAATAATATTGCAGGCAAAATAGTCATCAAAGCACAAAACATGAATGGTTTTGAACAGCATATAAGGCTAAACTAAACATTCCTTAAAATATATACATATAGGCAAAAAAAGGAATTTGCCAATGTGGTGAGTTAGGTATCTGATAGAATGTGGCTTTTAAAAAATTTGGCAACTTGTTTTCTTCCTTGGCCTGATTTCTGGCTGTTTGGTTGTTGTAGAAAGTACTGCATGTTCATATGTGGGATTAACTTGTGAAGATGGTAGCTGTAATCAGGGCAGTAAAAATGATGGTGATGTATTAGATCCCTGAATAATCAGACAAACCATGCTTCTTATTCTGGCTTTTTCTTTATCTATTCTGGGTTATATGCCTCATATGAGAAACAGAATTTTATTCTTATATGTTGTTTTTACCCTCAAAATATGCCTGATGAGAATAGAACTTTATAAAGTTGGTCCAGTTGCATTGCTTTTCAAGCTACCCATGTAGCATCCATCAAAATCCATTCACTTAGTCAAGCTCAATATATGGATTGCCTATGCAAATATCATTAACAGATAATATAAATAGTACTAATGACATATTATGCTTGACTATAGCATTCTAAGTTCTTCATGGAGTGATAATTGCTACATTATGTAAACAACCAGTTAGGGAAATGTAACTCGTTAAAAGAGCACAGCTAGTTTACCCTAATAGCTAGAGTCTAACAAGAATTCTTAACAAAACATCAAAAATATAGGAACAAGAAGTGGGTGAAAAATCAAGTAGTTAGTTCAGTGGGATATGATAGAGCTGTTTCTGCCTGAAGATTTACTTCACCCTACACATGACATGAAATAAGAACCAACTTCACCTCTACAGTAGCTAAATAACTGATGATAAATCAAACTTCATATGTCCAACATGCTAAAACATTGTTTGTGACTATAACACTGGAAACTGAGTTCAGATAACTGAAAACCACTGATTTAACAGCATATTCCAAAAAATAAACAAAGTCCAGTGATACCTCTGCAACCTTCTCTGTTTCATCGATGAGGGCTGTCCAAGAATTGAAGTCTAAACAATTATCTCTCACCATATTCCATAATCTTTCCTCCTCAGCAGTATACACCACTATAGAAAAGGAAGATTTAAATAAAAAGGTCACTAATGTCAGTGAGAACTGTGCAAATAAACAAATACAAAAACCCAGATGATCTTTTAAACAAATAAGAACAAAAGCAGCAAAAATGATTCAGAACAACCAATATCTAAAAGAACTTCACATGTCAAAATGGAATAGAAAATTTTGATACCATCTTCATATGGTTGTTGAACAACAGTACCACCCACAGCATTTGATAAATCTCCATTCTCAATAACTCCTGTAGGTTGATAACTGGCCATTTCACCAGCACCTCCATTCATGGAATCATAACCAGTTGTATGAGTAGAGATACTTGCAACTGTTTCATGGCCAATGGCATTTTCACTAGCTACAGCAGCCCCACCATCAGGCTTAGATTCATATGTGATGCCATATGTAGCACTCTGTGCAACAGAATTGGGATCCTGACTGTACATATTCCTGTCGTCAGGATTAGTACCATCTGACAAAGCACAATCTGTAGCTGCAGTGGGTGCAGAAGAAACAAGGTTTTCACCACCTGAAAGAGCAGCTGAATCTGTCATGGGGTACTCAGCAGGAACATGACCTGTAGATACATAGTCTGCAGCATTGGATGCTTGAGAGACCACTGACTGACTATCTTCCATCCTACTTTCAGCAGCCAAACCAACCAAAGAGATTCACAGGTAAATGCTGCAACACATAAACAGTCTAATATGTCATGATAAAGAGGGAAATGACTATGGAAAAAAACAAAGTTGATTAATTGGTTCACAAGTATGCAAATTCCAAGCAAGAAGGACAGCTTGAGTAACCAAATTAGCCCAAAACACTATTCATACCAATTTAAAGGTGAAAATATATAATGATCAAAGGGGGCCATGGACCTAGGTATTAATTTGCAGTGGAGGTAAGAAAAATGACAGCACTATTCAGTGATTTCGGCATTAAAAAGATTTAGAAAGCTAGAAAAAAGGGTGTTTTTTTGCCGTCAATATAAGGATTTCAATGCTCCAATCAGGAATAGTAAACTAAGCGTCTTAATTTGAAAATTTTACCACAATTAGGGTTTCGAAATATTATGAGACATTGAAACTAGAGCACTGTGATTCCAGATAACCACACAATCGTACATAAGGAAAGGGTTTTTCTTTTGTTAGTTGAACTCCTTTATCTCTTTTCTTGACAAATCTGTAACTTTGTCTTTCAATGATCTCCAACAAGAATTCTAAAGGACATTATTGCTCGGACTGGATTGGCTTTCAATAACATATGAATATCAAGCTTTTATGAGAATTATTTTCGAATCCATTAAAAGTAGCATTATCACCGGTACAAAACATGTAGGTTGCTTGATCTTGGGACGAATTCAGCCAAGAACAGCAACAGGCTCGAAACCAACAAAAAATCGAAACAAGAAAGATAAAAACCAGAAAAATAAAACTGAAGATCCGACCCACGAAACAGAGAAACAATGAAACAGCCCTTGAATCCCCGGAGCGAAAAAACCCGGATCTATCATCATAAACCTTACCGTACTAACCTTAATCACAAATGTATCCAAGTAATTTATTTAAAACAGATAGAGAATAGTTAACATAAACCCTAACCCTAGATAAGCAGAAAACATAGAGTCAAATTTTCTGTCAAAACTTCCAAACAACAAGATTTCTACACTACAGAACCCTGAGCGGGGAGGGGGAGGGGGAGAGAGAGAGAGGGCATACGAGGGGAAGACGCGGGCACCGGCGCGGTGGGGAGAGGGGGTTCCGGTGGCGCCGGCCGAGAGAGCGGCAAGCAGGCGCAGAACAGCGGTGCTGAAGGAGGGAATCGAGAGAGACAGAGAGGAGACCGGAGAGGGGTGTTGTGGTGTCCGTGGGAGGGAAGTAGGGCTAGCCGGTTAGGGCATTAGGGACCACCAATCGACACGTGCGGTGCATGTGCCTGATTCGAAGAGAAGTTTGTATTTGATGTGCGGCCCTGATTGAAATCGAAAGTAAGCCCCACTTGCGGGCCTTGTTTTCATTTGGGATGACTAGGGACATCTAGGTATCCGTAGTGCTGTTTCAGCACCCAGATTTGCGGTTTTTTCTTGGATGCCCTCGCTCCTTGGTTATTTAAAAGTGAATTTCGATGGTGGTGTGACAATGGATGGGAGGTCAAGAGGGGTTGGATTTGTTAACAGAGATCATCTTGGGAGTTTGGTTGCAACAAGTGGCCGGGGCATGCTAGGACTCACTGTTGCTGGAGCATAGCTGTAGGCAGCCTGGGCGGGCATATCCTATATGAGGCGGGTGCTTGAGGCCGGGGGGTGCACCTTGAGGAGGATTTCTCTATAGTTGTAGATTGGATCCGGGGTGCGGACAGATATGGAGATGGTCACCCACTTATTGGTGAGACCCACAGGTTGGCTATGGAGATTGATGAGTTTTAGGCAATACACGTTTTTTCGAAAGGCGAATAGGGCAATAGACTGGGTCGCCTCCTATGTTGCATAGCATTCCAAGGAGTTCTACTAGACATCCACAGTAGAACTTCCGTCCCATTTGTATTTTTTGTTTTCTTCTGATTTGGCAGGGTGTTCTCACGTTAGAGTTATATAAATTGCCGTTTTCAATTAAAAAAAAACAAGAAAAAAAAAATAGAATAAGTAGAAGTAAGCCTCACGGCCCCACGTGCCTTGCACTGTGTTATTACCAAAAAAAACAAACCAACAAATCTCACGTTTGGAGTATGAAAAATGTTTAGAAGAAAAATTAAATGAAAGGCTCCGGCTAATTCGTTGGCCAAATATAACTTAGATAGCATCTCTCTTCATACGAAAAAAGTAGTTTTGATTCACATTTATGCGATGCATTTGTTAGAAGGTTTTGATTAACATCACATCCAATATTTTCTTGTGCTTGTTATTTGCCCTACAAATGTTAACAACATGAAATATTAATTGGAACACTGACTTTCAATTTGTCGTATCATTGTTAAATAAATATATGGTTCAAAATTATCCGACTCGTGGGTCTCTTTATTCATCTTCCATCCAAAACTTCATGCATAAAACCATTTTCTACGTGACGGTCTCTGAATGAAACCCATATTTTTATATTTGAGATGATGTCTTTCCTACAAAGAAAAAAAATAATATTGATCCTTCTATATTTACAGTTGAATTTGGGTGTTTTTCAAAACTTGCGGTGAGAAATGCATAATAAATATTCTTCAAATTTTATTTATTATTTTGCAATCAATAAACTACTTTTAAAAATATAGCAAGAAAATTTTGCTAGATATAATCCCTTGATAAATTGAATATATGAAGTTTTAGTAGTTATAGCTAACAAACTAATATAATTTAATGATGAAGTTCAATGAACCAAACTTTAAAACCTCTAGTGTAAATGGTGATTTTTCTTTTTTTTTTTCCCTCCAAAGTTTTAGTCCTACAATAAACACTCATCTTGTCATGTGAAACATTGACTAGATAAAATTTGCTATAAACAAAAGCAAATATACATGGATCTTAGCTAATGAGATATTAGTTATCTATCCATGTTAAATATGTATGAGTTTGGATCTATTGCATATATTTTGTGTTTGGATATCAATATTGGCCAAACCCGATCCATCAATATTGTTTGGATCTATAGGTCAAACTAGATCTTTAGCCGTCCTTTAAAAAAGAAAAATATATATCCTTAAGCCATATGCCATAAATCATAATTTTTGAATATCCCTAATCTCTAAATCTCAATGAAAGTATGATAAATTGAAAAGCATGCATCCAAACTTTATTGGTTTCAACTTGTTTCGGCTAGCATCTTTGGTTCTTCTTGCGGAGTTAAGATCATGATGGAAAGTTTTGATTTTATTAAGCTTCTTCACCCCACAAATGTATGTCCGACGATAATTCCTCTATAGTGATCAATCGGGTTAATACTGCTATTATTTATCATCTTTTGTTGACTGAGATAGAGGATTTCGGATCATCTGCAATGTATCTTTTGCACTATAGAGAGTTACACATGCTCGTGTTGCTATTATATCACTTATCTAGAAAATGGAGAGCTCTTGTATAGTCTTCCTATACTGCATGCTTTGCATTTTTGCTCAGTGCAAGGATCATCACAACCTTTTTTTTTTTTTTTTTATGTTCCTAAAATGTATTAAAAAGGAAATCATATCACTACTGGGCACAAACTATGGGGCCTTATATGGCTTGTTGTTGGAAATTTGACCCGGGGGCGGCCGTCGGCTAAGGAGGAGGAACTCCGGCACGAGAATGGCGGACGGCGGTCCGTCGACGAGCGGCGTCCTCCGGGAGACCTGCAAAATGCCGGTGGCCGGGGTTTCCGGCGCCGACCCTCCGATGCTTAAGTCAGAGGGGGCATAATTTTGGAGAAGGAGAGGAACTGTATGTAGAAGTCCGAAGCCCTCCCTTAGGAGGAAGAAGCCCCTTTTTAGAGGGAGAAGCTCTCCTTTTATAGGGGGAGTGTCAGGGTTACCTGTGATGTGACTGGGCGAATTAATGGGTTACCGTCACGATTCGACGTGGGCGTGGAAGTAATGAGTTGCCGTGGATGGCCCGTTCCCATCATGAGAGGAGATGGTATTCAGCCAGAGCTTGCTTGTGGCGCGCAATGCAGCCCATTCTTGGGAATGGTGAGGCGTTGACAGTCGTAGCAGGGTATGGTCCCTGGTTGATATGTCGTGGCGTGGCCGGCAAGTAAAGCATGGTGCGGTGAGGCTGCTGCAGGGCATGGCCGCAGCATGTGGACGACAAGGTCGGCCTTCTGAGGTCAGCTCGGCCTTCTAAGCTCAGCAGCCTGCATGAGCTCGGCAGCCTTCTGTGCTCGGCCTTCTGAGCTAGGCAGCCTTCTGTGCTCGACCTTCTGGTCTCGGTCTTTTGGTCTCGGCCTTCTGAGCTTGGCAGCGTGCATGAGCTCGGCCTGAATGAGACTGCTGTAGGTCGTGGCTACAGCATGTGGATGACGAGCTCGGCCTGCATGAGACTGCGACAGGTCGTGGCTGCAGCATGTGGATGACGAGCTCGGCCTTCTGAGCTCGGCTCGGTCTGCATGAGCTCGGTCTTCGGAGCTCGGCCTGAATGAGCTCGGCAGCCTTTTGAGCTCGGCCTTCTGGTCTCGGCCTTCTGAGCTCGACCTTCTGAGCTTGGCAGCTTGCATGAGCTTAGCCTGGATGAGCTCGGCCTTGCTGTCAGATTTGGGTGCTTTAATTGTATTTATGGGGTGATCCATTTTTCCCCCCAACATGGCTCATTATAACTGATGTATAATATGTGTCAAATAAATAAAAGGAGCGTGCTCGTCAAATCTTTTAAATAGGTCTGTAGATTGGGTCGCCTCCTTTACTGCTCACCATTTAGGGGAGGTTCTTTGGACTGAACTCGATTCTGTTTTTTTTCCTTTATGCCGTCTTCTTTCTCTTGATGCTGAGGTTAGTGTTTATGCTAAACTGATATGAATTATCATTGTAAAAAATAAAAAAAAATTATAATAATAATAATAATAATAAAAAGAAGAGGAGGGAAGGAAACAAAACCCTATGCCGGTGCCCGCCAAGGCTCCGACCCAGCTCTCCCGCCATCTAGGGCTCGTTTGGTTCGCGGGAAGTATTTTTCCTCCTAGGAATATGATTCCTGGGAATCAGATTCCTAGGAAGAGGATACCTAGGAAAGTACTTTTGGCATGTTTGGTTAACCATGGGAAAGTGACAAATTTCCAAAGTGTTTATGTTTGGTTGACCATCCACTTTCCTAGGAAAGTTATGTATAATTCCTATTATGCCCTTAATAAAAATTAGGTCTTTAATGCCTCTTTAATGCTTCTTTAATGCTGAAGGGTCTTTTTGGGAAAAAATAAAAAAGGAGTGATTCCCACCTCATGGGAAAGTAACTTTCCCATGTTTCTCATGGGAAAGACTTTCCCATGAAATGTGGGAATCATATTCCCATGAGAATACAACTTTCCCATCTCTCTCCTTTGAAAACTCCAACCAAACAAGAGGCATTTCATTACTTTCCCGTTGACCACACTTTCCCCCCTCCTTTTCCTGCGAACCAAACGAGCCCCTAAAACTTAAAAAGCCTCTACTGGGACCAAAGACCAGGAAGGAAGCAACGGGAGACCCACCTGCCATCGTATGGACATTTCTTCAAGCAGCTGATCAGCACGATTGGTTCTTTTCCCGATGGTGGAGAGGTTCTTCTCCACGAGGCAAATAGGCGGTCCGGATTCCATACAACCCATGACGCTCCTCTCTGGGCCTCCTTGCAGGTATCTCTCCATACCATCTCCCATTTATTCGTTTCCAAGCTTTCTCTTTTATATTACTTCCAGGGTGCCTTTAGAAATTTTACAGATATTTTTTATTTTTCGGAGACAGCGGGAAGACTTCTCTTCTGTTCCAATTTGCGATCAATTGCACATCGGAGAGTTTCGGCGATGTGGTCTTCATCTGTAACAAGAGGAGACTAGAGAATAAGCCTCCCTTTTTATCTCATGTATCTCTCCTGCTTTTGCTTCCCTGATTTCTAGACAAGGAAACTTGTTTAGTTTCTTTTTTTTTTTGAAAAATAATTGGATAAATTGTCCTTCGAACTTCTGGATATATTTCCAGGGTACGGCTTCAGATGCGCTTCAACATATACAAATCAAGTAAGAAAACTACGCTTCTTATTCGTTGCTATTCTTGTTGCCATTCCACCATGAGTTTTAAGATTGTCAAGGATCAGGCCTCTGAATTGGAGTAATTAGCGTGGGCCCATGTTTAAGAGGCTGCAGATATCTGCAGATCAGAATCAAGATCTTAACATGGTCTGCGTATTCCAATTCTCAATCGATTGGCATGCTTCAAACATGTGGAGGTAGCTTGGACATAATTATGAATGGCTTTGTTTCTTTTCTGTTAATTAAAATATTCCACACAATTTTTTATCATGATTTTAAATATTGATTAATATATTTCAAGATTTTTATTATTGGGATCCTGGTCAGCACACATACTGAATTCAATCATTCGATATTAATAGTAACCAATGCTTCAAACAATTTAAGCCTTAGTTTGATATATCTTGGATGATAGAATTCATAAGAAATGCTTTTTATTTACCCCTTTTAATTTTATTCACCCCTTTTAATTTCATTCAATTAATGAGCTATGGGTATTAGGCTATATCTTGATGAAAGAAATGATATTCTTGTCATATTTTCAAAAGCTCAGAATTTTCTTCTTAAGCAGTATCTCTGTGGTTGCATGTGTTGCTCTCTGTTATGGTTGCTATTCTTGAACAGAAGAAGGACGTATGCTTTGGACACCTGCAACTGGAACAAATAATAATTTAAAATCTAGAACCTACCTGATTTGCGTGATTGTATCATGCTGACTGACAATTAGTAAGTTCATGGATAGCAAAGGTATTCTACACGGTGACCCTCCTCCCCCCCACCCCCCCAACAACCTTTTTTTATTGTAGCTTGCCCTTATTCTTTCATATTTTCTGATGATTATCTGTTTACTAGAATCTGAAATTTAATTGTTATGCGTTGTTGCATTTTTATGTTTATCTTGGCATCAAAGATGCTGATGATACTTTCATTGTGCTTCTCTAAGAGATATCATCAATTAGGTAGTGACATCCTTCCTTTTGCTTATGAAGTGGAGAATCCTCTCTTGAAATGAAGTTGAATTGCTGAGAGGGATAAGAGGTTTTCCTCAGCAATTCTTGCACCTTCCTCGATCTGATTGTCTCTGTTCTATAAGGAAGAATGCTGCCCTCCTATAACTTCTTTTATTTTTTAAGACAACAAGCAGTGATATGAATGAAAGAAGCAGTGCTAACAGATCTTATAAGTTCCCTTTCTTTTCTCGAGGCAGGAGGGAATGAAAGGCGATTAACATGCACAAACCGGGCTATAGTGGTACAGCTAGTGGTTGTCCTCTCTATGGAGGAGGCTCCAGGTTCAAACCTGGAGAGGTATTTGCCCAAGTGTTTGCCCTGGGTAATCCTCAAGTTGGTGGTGCCCAAATGTTATTTCCAAAAAGCAAAAAATTCAACATGTAGCTTATCAAATTGGCACCTGAACTTATCATCACTTCAGTTATATATATGCTTATAACTTGCTGCCTAACAACAATGTTACCTGTACCATAACATAATAAAATCTTGTTTTCAGTACAAAATCAGTGAATTTTGAACTCACAATGAGCGATAAATTTAGAAGAACAAGTCCCTTTCATCTCCGTGGTTACTGTTACATTGTTCAAGGATATAACCCAGTCCCAAAAGAGGTGCTACTAAAGATAACAGGCCAAATATGGTAGTGGATGAAAACAAAAAAGGTTAGAGGGAGATGGAAGGATGAGAGAAGGGGACAACTTGGAATCATCCAACGAATGTAAAAAATAACTAAACCAAAATGTTACTTTATTCTTGTGACAGTGATTCTCTTATACGTATGGATGCTAAAATATGTTAAATCACATCAAACCCTAATTCTTATAGAAATAGTCCTATCTTTTCTCAAAAAGCAGCCTAATTCAATCAAGTTAGATATCAGGGGCGCCTAGACAAATGCAAAGATAATTAAAGGCCTAAAATAGAGCCACCTCTTCTTTTGCAGCTTCCTGGAACAGAAAACATGATCTGACTTCCTTTTTCTGTTTAAAACTGCCTTTAGCATATAAGCAAGAATAATGAGCGGCAATTTATTCAACTTGGATACTAATATTACATTTCCGAAATCTGACTTTAACATATATCTCAGGGGAGTTTACAGGCACCATGCTCTAAATGGCAGAACAATGGTTCTGCAACTTGATAGCTTGTCTTACAGATAAGACTATAACAGAATTAGTTTCTGTCTGATAGTAACCGAAGAGCTTATTTTCTCATCTTCTTGTAGGTATGTTGAAGACGATGAAGGAATCAAAAAATTCTTTGCATCATTTCACCTGCATGAAAGCTTTCCAGTAGCAGTTATCATTGATGATTTTGGAGATTTCTTCAGCGACAAGTAAATTTCTTGAATGTTATCTTTGTTGATGGTGAAAGCAAAAGCCAAGCTCCTTTTTTTTTCTGCACTGGATCTGCTATTATCTGGAAAGAAAAGACTCATTAAAACTATGGGTACCAGCAAATTATGATTGGGAAATTTTAATGAATAGATGATCCAAAGCAACAAATCCATGAGCAGTATGCAGATATGCGATAAAACATATTGTTGAATATTGTCTAGTTACCCATGTATCGCCTTGTTTAGCATATGTGCATCCAAACTTCTTAGAGGTTATATTTTGACTCAATTTGATTTGAATAAACTTCTGAACAACAACAGCCTTTGCCTTTTCTGCTTCTGAAGCCTAAAGCAACAAAATACCAATATGTTTAACTGTGTCTGTTATCTGCATGAGTATGTCATAACTATGCTGAAGCTCTTGCAGGAATTGCCAACAGAGATATAACAATGCAAGGGGTAGAGATCTAGCCATGGTTCGCACTCTGGCTCTATGCTGGGATGCTATAGCACACGCAAAGTAAGAAATGGAACGAACTCCTAATTCTATCTGATGATTATAAGAAAATTTTGGGGAAATCTTTCAGCATTTATTTAGTCTAAGTAAATTTTCCAAAGTGTCTTCGTTCACTTTATTTGTAGCAAAAAATTGCAACCCAAGGCATCTTGCAGTCTTCTGGTTGCTGATACACACCAAGGAGACAGTCCAAGACTGTTATTCATTTACAAGAGATGGATTCAGTGCATCTTCACAATTCAAGGTACATTGTTTATTCCCTGGTTTGATGATAACAGTAATAGTCAGATTGATTCACCTTCTGAATAAGATATACATATTACCTAGAGAGTGCCCAACTGGTTTGAGTTGATAAAGTCTATTGCTTATATACAAGAAACCTTGGTTTAAACCTGCTCACCCTGAATATCAGCCGGGCACTCACCTGTCTTCTGAAAACAATATGCATATCAACTGGAGTGCTTATGATGTTTTCCAGATTTGTATTTGCATTTTATAGTCAATTTTGATGATTGGCATTACGCAATTCCAAAGCATCACTGTTGACAAGTTTGCAGTTCTACTATTCTGGCTCAACTATTAACCTAACCTGCTTTCATGGCCTTCTTTTTTTTCATTATGATGAAAAAAATTGTAAATGAATAATCTTCTGTTATGCCCTTTATAGACTTGCAAAAAATATTTTCTCGCACCCTTACCAGGAAGGAAATAAACCCTCTAGTTTTGTCATGTTAGATTCTGAGGTTACAAAAAACAAACAAACAAAAAAAATCATTCGCTCATCAAATTCTTCATAGTCTTAACCAATCTTTTAAATTGTATGGCCCTAATTGCATTATATATTTATAGCTTGCTTGAACTATATTACCACCTCATGGTATTGCTGCCTACTGTTCGTCATTCAGTTGCAAACACTGAAAATAACCATCCCACTAGATTGGAGATGGTTCTCGGCCATTTTATGCCACCCTGCTGATGCCACTTCCTTCTCGGTTTAAGAATAGATGTTGTATTTACTTGATCAAGTAAACAGATTATTCTGCTGAACTGAGATGTTTTTTTCCCTCTTTTCTTATTATAGGTGATGGCTCGGGTTCGTATATTTTGAAGAATAGTTGTATTTCAGGCAACAGGCAAGAGGGCACGAGAATTGCCAAATATTCCATAGCGCTTCAGCATCTGGCATTGGAAGAGGTTGTTGAACAACAGAATCAAGAAATTTCATAAGATAAAAGCTTACATTTTATGATCATAGTTGTTAAGAAATCTCGCAGGTTTTCTTCTTTGTGGTAGGTAATGTGATATTTTGCTTTCAATTAAAATAGGTTGAAGGTGCAAGCATGTGCAATTAAAATAAAACTTGTTTAGAATTTTGAAGTAATTATTAAATTCAAAGGCAAAGGATCTTTACCTAGCTACCAAGAGGGTCTTGATCTCACCAAAGATTTTATCAACTAATGCTATTGAGACATTCCAAAACTAAAAATTTCACCAACTACTATCGATCTCCAGAATCTACCATGTAAAAAGAAAACATTACAATACACTTAGAATAAAATAAGTTTTATTAATTTTTCAATTATCAAAATAGAGGACATGGAGGATATTTTTAAGGTGGGGCTCCTAACACTCATAAGCATTCTATTTTCATATGAATATAGTTTTTTTAAAATTAATAAAGATAATAAAAAATAGTTTTGTAGGTCTTGTAGGACTCTTAACCCAATTAACAAGTATTTCTGAAAGTGGAAGCCAAGAAAATTAACCAAAAATCAGGAAAATCATCCTTATTTCGAATGGTATCTCATTCGAAATAAGGAGTGGTCTCTCTCTCTCTCTCTTCCACTCATCCACTGTATGCCAATGGACACTATAAATGAAAAGTAGAAAGTAATAATTAAGCATGCATCTATTATGAAATCATAATTTGAACCTCACAAATTCTGAAATTAAAATTTTCTCATTAAAGATTAAAACCAAGCAATTGTTGCATCATAAATTACATACTTCAAATTTTGAATAGAATTGTCAAATTGATTAAGATCATTCCACATTTCCATTCTAAAAATGAATGCATATAATATCAAGTAATGTTTTTGATTAAAAAGAAAGCTACAGATAGAACAAAACTTGAAATTTCACACTGAAGATTCAGCTCATATTATGCATAAACGGAGTGGCAAAGACAACTTATATCAAAGTGGAAAGAATTCTTAGAAGCCATACTAAACTAATAACGCTTGCTGTTGTTCTTAAGCCATTTCTCTCTCTTCAACAAAGAGCACTCGCTCAACTATCGCAGATGGCAAGAAGAACTACTCAGCGAACCCACGGATTACGATGACTTGAGGATCTCTTTGGATGATGAGAGCAGCAACCAAAGATCTTTAACGACGTGGATATGCCCATGGAATTGGTTGTACCGATGATGGACTTGTACATGGCCTGCCGGCACAAGGGATCGGGCTGCTTCACCTTCGAAATCTCGTACACATGGCGAACCCTGATGGGGGACTTGACCGTGAGGTCGAACGGGTTGTCTTTATTGTTGGGAAAAATGGTCCCACAAGTATGAATCAACTATGAAAATTATAAGCAAAATAAAAACACGAGATTTTTATGTGATTTTTTTAATTAAAGTACAGTCCAATTTTACTATTTTTGTAAAATTACAAAGTGTTTACAAGAGGCATAAATATCTTAACAAAATGACAAAAAATGAAGCTTTAATAAGTGAAGAAAGATGCTACACAAAAGCTCAAAACAAGAGAGTAGAAAGACTATAGGAAAAACTGAAAAAAGGTTGCTGGAACAATAAGCAGAATAGTGGTCTAATGGGCCGGAGGGCCACCATATCTTTCAACTTGACCATGTTGACAACTAGGCAAAATCTGCGTTTGCGTTAATTCATGTATACAATATTACCTATTGCTCTCAATTACTGTACATATATATTTCCACCAAAATAAATTACTTTACATATATATAACAACAATTTCTCAGGTTCCAAACTCTCATGTTTAGTTTGCAAGAAGAATTTTTTCTCGCCGAAATATTTATCATAGAAAGATAAAATTAGTACATTTCTAAATGACTTATGCTTAGTTTCTGAAAAAGTTATGTAAAATATATGTTATGTCCATAATAAATAAAAATATCTTACCCATTCTATCAAAACTGTAAGGGCACTTAAAAAAAATAATTCAATTTTTGTCCTGGACTTTCTTATGTCTCATATAAATTTTTATTTTTTTATAAAATATAAAAATATTATTTTTACAAAAAAAACTATTTTTTTATTTTTTTACTTTTAATCAAACATAAAATATTTTTTTTTAATTTTTGTGTTGACTATATTTTTTTCTCCATGAACCAAATGCGGCCCTAATACTCGAGAAGCCCACATTTTGACTCTGCTATGTTTGGATACGCACTCGATAGAGGAGGAAATACAAAAAAAAAAAGAAAAAAAAGGGAAAGTGATGAGAGAGAACCTCGGACACGAGAAGAAAAGCGAGAAGAAAGGAGATTTTACCAAAGCTCACTGCTTTGCATAGATTGAAAAGGTGGATTAGGAGAAAAACTTATTTGTTTTTTTCTTTTAATCTTCGAAGGGAGAAAACAGGAAAAGGAATTGGGTATAACAACTAAACTTCAATTCCATACGCTGCTGCAACCAATTGGAGGTTGGATTATGAAGAACACAACTTTTAAAGAATGCAACGGAAAATATTTTTACTTGAAAAATATGAAAGTGAAGCTAGAAAATCACCACAGAAATGCTGATATCATCCAGTAAAGATCGCTAAATGATGATCCATTGCCATCACTGTTCCATTATCAAGAGCATAATATTTAAAAAGAAGGGGAAATTTCATTCTGTGGAATTGTACAAATTTGTAAGCTAAGGAATAGGAATGATGTTCGGAGTTCCATGAATTGAATTTTTTTAAAATCAAAAGGTATATTCCAAAACCCTAAACCTAAACGTCAATTACCCCCCCCCCCCCTCTCCAACTCTCCAAATCATAAAAAAAGGGGGAAAAGGGAAGAACTTATTAAGCACTGTGCAAACAAGGCGCAATGCTTTGGTTGAAGGGCAAGCGAGCAGCAGTGGGGCTAGAAGAGGATGGAGTCGCAGATGTGAGCCACTGCAATGGTGAGCTATGTTGTGATGAAAGCGGCGAAGAAAATGGGATATATTAGCCATGGACCTTTTAATTATTTTCAAGAAATATTTATTATTATCTACTTTGAACTACATATTTTATGATTTAAAATCAAGAATACATCATCCTAATTAAAGACCAAAATTGTTGAATATATTTCACATTGTAAAAATTATTTAGAAATTAAAATTAATATATTATTGTGATCTCTAACTAATTATCAAATTAGTTTCAAAATAAACAGTTTTAATAGCATATACCATAATTATCAAAATCTAATAAATTTAAGATATATAGATTATGACAATAAAATAACAGTCATGGAGCAACTCTAACATTGTACAAAGGTTAACTCTCATCATTTATACAAAATTATCGATAAAAAAACTAACATTAGATAAATGGATAAAATTAGCCAAATGCCCTAGTTTTGATAATATCGATCGTAAACCCATTTAACAGCTCCTAAGGAGGGCTGTTAATAAGCCGAGCTGCTCGAGCTCGGCTCCTTAGTCAAACGAGCCTGAGCCCGAGCCCAATATTAGACTCCTTTACACCTAGTTTTGATAATATCGATCGTAAACCCATTTAACAGCTCCTAAGGAGGGCTGTTAATAAGCCGAGCTGCTCGAGCTCGGCTCCTTAGTCAAACGAGCCTGAGCCCGAGCCCAATATTAGGCTCCTTTACACCCGAACCCGAGCTCGAGCTCGAGCCCAAGCAGCTCACAAGCTCAAACGAGCTCTAGTCTCCTACTGAAAGATCTTATTTCAGCACCATAATTTATAAAAATCTGACCATATAGAGAAAAATAGCTTGTTATCGAGCTCGAGCTCGGGCCGTTTTGGAGCTCGTAATTGAAACGAGTTTTACGAGTTCAAGCCCAAGTCTTTGCTTTGTCAAGCAAGCCCGAGCCCAACCTTCTGTGAAACGAGCCGAGCCGAGCTCTCCCAGGCTTGGACTCGGCTCGGCTCGTTAATAGCTCTACTCATAAGAGCAGCTTTATTTGAAAATGGATCCTGATTGAGCTTGTATGCTGCTTGCCACTCTCATTAAATGGAGATTTTTATTTTGTTTTTTTGTCTTAAAGCATGATCAATCAAAGAAATTCTCAATATTTTACCAAAAAAAGAATGTCTAAATAAAAATACGAAACAGCTGGCAAACAGTCCATGTACGTTTCTTGACCTGACCACGTGCATGGCACGTGCTGTGTCAAATATTCTTCGCGTCTATGGTCCGCATCAAAATAGGATCGGCCGGCTCGGATCGAGTTTCTCCAATCGCCGCAACCAATATCGGCGCATGTTAGATTTAGCTTATGTTTTCCCAGGATCTGTCGAGCGCACGTTAGCCGCGACGCTGGCGCAAATCACGAGCTCCCTGTCGATCCAACGGCTAATATCGCCTTCTAGGAATACGTATCGACCGTATAATTAAACCATAAGCTAAGTGAAGCGAATAAAAGGAAGAAAACATATATAAGATCAAGGGAAAGATGGGGAAGGGGAGGGGATAAATAGAGAAGGCCATTAAAGGCCTCGGCGATCAGAAAGGGAAGACGGGGTGGATCTTTGGAAGGATCCAAGGGCACTTCTTCTCTAACTTTCTGCCTCAATTTCTATAAAATCGCTCGGGTCGAACGCGGAATCTAGTCGGATCTGTCGATCGCGAGTGCTTCGATCTCCGTTGCGGTGCTGGGCGTCCTTCGGTTTAGGGCTTGGAGTGGAACTTTCGGGGGGTTAGGGTTTTGTGATCGATCTCGGTGCTTGTGCGTCTAAGGCGACTATGGCGTCTTCGTTCCCAGGTCATGTCACTGCCGTTCAGGTAATCGAATAGAATGGTTTTTTTTTCTTATTAATTTTGGATTTTTAATGTTTTTTGGGTTTTAATCCGAGCTTTCTGGTCGTTGTTTAATGGTTTAGGTGGGGAGTTATTTTGTGGGGCAATACTATCATATTCTTCAACAGCAGCCTGAATTAGTTCATCAGTTTTATACGAATGCGAGCACCATGAAGCGATTCGATGGGACCACGACTGAGTCCGCTACGGGGATGCTGGTAACTTTCTTTCCTTTTTTATTTTTTATTTTATTTTATTTTATTTTATTTTATTTTATTTTATTTTATTTTTGGGGGGCGGGGGGCGGCGTAATGGGTAACTTTTTTGTTTTCGAAACGTATTTTCTTACGAAGATTTTGTTTAACAAAGATTTTTCTTGTACTAGATATTGGTTTATAATGGAAAAACGACTGTATAACTATAAACTTTATAAGGTAAAAGCTACGGATATGACCGAACTCTTTTCCACTCCTCTACTGTTGTTGCTTTTAAACTATTTCGCTTCTCAAATTAAGTTTTCTCTTTCTTGTTAAAGTTATAGTGATGAAATGATGCTAGACAGCGTTTAATTTTAACTACTAAATAGTTAGTCTGGGCCAATGTAAAGCGATAAGTCCCAGGACATTGGCTGATACAACATCAATATATCAAGGCCTTTCAATAATTGCTATTCCTGGATGTACTATATTGGCTGGCATTCTGATATCTCGATCTTGAAATATCAGCCAAGATCTTGGAAGTTCTCGGGTTTCCAGATTCCTCCACTTTCTATCTCAACTGAGATAGAATCAGATCTTGGTTCATATTGGTTGTGGTCAGCCACTAGATGGCTGATATCCCAGCTTCGAAAAACATCAGATCATTGCCATGTCAATAATTTTAAGTATCACATCTTACATGTAGATATTAATATTTTTTTTAAAAAAATATCTGTTGCTGAGGGCTCATTTTCTGTTTGTTTACTTTGTCAGTCATGATGTGCAAATCTTTTTCATTGAAGCCAGGGATTAATATATAACTTTCTCTCATTTTATCATCCTTTTTATCCCATTGCTTACTGATCTTTTAATGGCTCTATTATATGTTGCTGATGTAGTTTCTTGTAAAACTTTGCAGCAAATTCACAATCTTGTAATGTGCCTGAATTTTAATGGGATTGAGATAAAAAATGCACACTCTTTGGAATCTTGGAGTGGAGGTGTTTTGGTGATGGTTTGTGGTTATGTGCAACTGAAAGACTACAGTGTCAGGAGGCAATTCGTGCAGACCTTCTTCCTTGCACCCCAGGAAAAAGGATATTTTGTTTTGAACGACATCTTTCACTTCATCGAAGAGGAACATATTAATCAGCACCCAACAACTGTATTAGCCTCCCATAACAATTTTGAAACCAAGTTAAATGCATCCAGTCCTATACCGGAGCCAGGTATTATCCACTTTGAAAATTAATAGAAGTCAATATATTCCTTTATAACACAGATGATGCTAATCATTGGTGCACCTTTCCTATTTTACTACTTGAAATTTTGGATAAGTTGGCAACTCATCTATATTACACTAAAAATACAATGTGGATACACTGTAATTAGGTTGAGTACATGTACATTGATATCTCTGTTTCTGTAATTTCATGTCCTCAGTCCATTAACTAGCTATGCCTAGTATGCGAATATCATCAGAAGTGACATCCTCATGTCCATGTTAAATACTGCTTGACAGGATACATGTTTTGTCTATTGCTTATGCTTTTTCTTGAAGTAATTGTATGTAAAGTTTATTTTATGGCAGGAATTTTAAGAGATTTGAAGTGTGAACAAACATAAGCAAGATTTTTGAAGAAAAATTTTAGCCAGCATTTGGCATGAATAATGTATCTGACTGATTATATGCATGGATATAATGACATCCCCATGTTATTGCTAACTAAAAGGAGAATTCGATGAGCATTTGTGCTTCTATTTCTATCATCATTGTTTTGAATTTATGTGAGCTTGGTGGCTTGTGAATCTATGGATGCTTATGATCCACACCATTTCATAGGCTTTATTTATGATTCATTCTGAAAGATATTTAATTTATGTCACTCATAAACCATTATTAAGTGAGATACATAAAGTAAAAGGATAGGTTAAGACAAACAGATGAGCTTGTGCCCTACTCCCCACCTTTTAAATGAAGGGTAAAATTTTAGAAAGAAACGTTTGGGATAACATTGGAAGAGCAGGATTGCTCACTCCTTGAAAGTGGAGTTGGAGAGACAGAGAGAGGCATGGGAATTTCCTTCTTAGTGTATTTGGTGTGCGCCTCGTATTATAGCAAAACTGTAGGTTAGGTGGGTTTGCACTTTAGATACTCTCTGGCATTTTACATGCCTTTTTTCAAAACCTAGTGCCTCTTCTACTAACTGTAAGCATTCTCCTCTACATGCAATTTAGGCTCACTAGTCGATATACATCGATGGTGGAGGCAACTGGCATAACACAATGAAATTAGGCATGCCTGATAAATATGTGATACGAAGAAATCGCGAGGCTGGTGGATTCAGGGAGAACAAACTTTTGGTGGTCATGGAGTCTCAGTTATTTTGACATACTTATGGAGATTGAGAACAAATCAAGTCCATAGACAATGGAAGTTTGTTATGTTTGTGAATATAAGTCAGTATGAGTTACATGTTTCAATGTTTATTAGGATAAGATTTGAAATGCTTTTTACCTGATTGGATATGAATTTTGTAGTTGCTTTTTTATCCATATATGTAATAGCTCCTTTTGTTTTGTAATTTTTTATAGTTATAAAATTTGGGGGCTAGGTCGTTCAAAGTTCAGATCTTTCAGAAGTTATCTACGATAAATCATTTATAGTCCACTTTTTGGTGCTAATATTCCCATGTTGAATGATGCATGATTTGCTGATGGTAATTAACATATTTTCAGAACCTCTCAAAATTTTTTTTAACTCAATGTTCTTCAATGTTATAGAAATGCCTAAAGGAAGGAAAATGATTATGGCCATATGTCTGTATGTACATTTGTAAAAGAATATATCTTGTTCACATTGAACAATAAGTTTGATATAAATCCACATTTTTTGCATACTTGCAGAAGTTATCTACGATAAATCATTTATAGTCCACTTTTTGGTGCTAATATTCCCATGTTGAATGATGCATGATATGCCGATAATAATTAACATATTTTCAAAACCTCTCAATTTCCTGTTTAACTCAATGTTCTTCAGTGTTATAGAAATGCTTAAAGCAAGGAAAATGATTATGGCTATATGTCTGTATGTACATTTGTAAAAGAAAATATCTTGTTCACATTGAATAATAAGTTTGATATAAATTGACATTTTTTGCGTTAAACATGGTATGATATTTGACATGATATTATGTGATGAAAATATGGCCTAAATAATTTTTGAAGCTAATTAACTTACCTACCCCGTCTATCTTTCTCTCAGTTATATTGCGCATTCCAAATTGTTTTCATTCAATGATGTTTTATATAAAGTTGGGAAACCAACCATGGTCTTTTTGGATGCGAGAAAATCTGCTGAAAAATAGAAGAAAAAATAAAAGTAGTTTACTCAGAAAGGTATAATGTGGTTCTCAGAGTTTTAGGATATAGCAAGAATAAAATAAAAGGAAAACATATTTCACCTTTTCTTCTTGTTCTTTTTTGGAGTGTAGAAAAGCTACATCGGAGTACAACTGAAAAGAATCTACGTATTGTTTTGCAAATATTTCTATAGGATTGTGGGAGTGAAGTTCTTTTGGATGTCTGGAAAATTTAGACCTGACTATATTATTAGTTTTCTGCAACACAATCATTCCCCCAAGATGGGGTCAGTTTGCTTTGCATGCTGCCTTCATCATTTCCCATGTACAACTTGCTAGATTTTGACCTTTTTATCTTTGAAGTTTCACAATATCTTGTTTGGTTTATGTTTTATTTTGGCTCATGGCATACGATGATTTAAGCATTAGAGACGAATGCACTAATTTGTTATTAGAACAAATGAGGTGGGATCTGTTGTCAGTTCTTCCGGATATGATGGTGCATCCTCTCTAGCCCAATAGTTGTGATAACGAGGGAATCATCTTGAAGATGTAGTTGCTTGACGCCATTGTTATGTCTGAACAATATTTAGTCGTAGGAATGACATCCAACTCTGAGCATGATCTGCCATTTGTCATTCTTAGTGAAGAATACGAGTGTTACTTTTCTGTTTTTGTAAGTTTTAGTTTGTTGATACTGTTTCAGAGAACTCCATGCAAGACTTTTGTGGTTGCCTATTAGTTTTTTTAATAATAAAGCAAACTTGGGATTAATTTCCATCTATTCTCCAGTTTATCAGTTTTGATTTTATTGAAATTCTACTCCGAGCTACTTTGTATAGATTTCTTGAATAATGCAAAGAAAATAATTTGATTTCTGGAGGCGAGTAAGATTTGCCCATGGCATCCTGTCTTTGTTTTAACTTTGACCTTGTTGGTTAATTTGGTAGTTTCCAACTACATGATGGGTGAAGAAATACAGGCTACGGAGTTTGATACTGCCGTCCATGAAGAGGAAAACGACATAGTTGAGAAATATAGCATCCCTGAGCCACAACAGCAAGTTCTGGAGTCTGATGAAAGGATAGATGAAACTTCAGCAGAAGAGCCCACTGTTTCATATCCAAATGTGATGACCACCATGAGAGAGCCACCTCCTGCCCCTGCAGAGGAGCCTGTTGGGGAGCCTCCAAAGCAAACTTATGCTTCCATTGTATGTTTTTGTACTACTTGCTTATCACTTTTAGTTATCTTTGAGAAGCCTAAATTTTGCCCTTTTTCTTTGCAGCTACGATCTAAAGGACAATCGGGACATTCTGCACCTTACCCAGCATCTTTAAACAAGACCACTCAGGTGGCCTCAGACCGGCAGCATGCTCCACAGTCAGCCGTGCAACTGTCACAGCCTGCTGTTGTGCCCGAGAAGTCCAGCTCAGAGGCATTGGAGGAAAGTGCAACATTTGAATATGAAGGTAGTTCTTCCATTATCTGTTAGTGTATCTGATGTGGAATTGAGAGGGTTTTTGGGACTTGTGAGAGCACATTTTGACACTTTAGAAAAGTTGTTTTTTTTGGAAGGGGTTCTTTGAACAAGTTTCTGATTAGTTGTTTCGACTTAGTTTTTCTATATATATTTCTTAAAAACTTTTGGTTTGTGTTATTTTTTGTTGATGCAACATTTGTCTTTCTATTTTTCTATCGTTTGTGGTCTGTCTTTTTGTTGTGTGAATGAATTATTGCTCTTCATGTTAATTTAAATTATTTATAGCAGTCTATATTGTAAATCTTTATCTTTCTTTACCTTTTCATTGTTCAGCAATGTTATATTCTATTTTTTTCGACTATCATACTTTATTTAATCTGTCTGCAGCCTTTTTCACTGCTTCTCTCTGAGTTTAGTTGAATATTAAAATTTTTGATTTCTGTATTCTTTTGTCTTAGGTGAATCACGATCTGTTTATGTGGGAAACCTTCCTTCATTTATTACTGCATCTGACCTTGAGCAAGAGTTTAAGAACTTCGGCAGAATTAGGCCTGATGGTGTTACTGTTAGGAGTCGCAAGGTTACTTTGTTACAGTTTGTTTACTTTTTTATCTTACTTTCCTGGAATCTGTTATACATCTGTTGCTTAATAAACGTGCATTCTTGTGAATATACAGGAGGCTGGTGTTTTTTATGCATTTGTTGAATTTGAAGATGCTGTTGGCGTGCAGAATGCACTTAAGGTTTGTGTAGTTCAGAAACTGATTATTTTTTTTGAGTGATTTTTGAAAATGATATGCTCTTTCCAAAAATCTATGCAAGTTTGTCTTATTTTTTCTTACTTTATATATGCCTTCATACAAGGTTTGCTAGACCAGGGACCAGTGATGGGGCTTGTATAGGTTGATGATTGGTTCCATACGGTACTGGGTATGTACTGCACAGACCCAGAGCATACCGAACCATAAGGAGAGAGAGGGAGGAGAAGAGAGAGGAGGAAGGGAGGGGGAGAGAGAGGGAAGGGGGGTGCGCTAGCGAGTGTTCGAGCGGAGAGAGTGAGCGAGAGAGCCTTCATGAAGACTCGAACCATCAAAGAGGGGGGGGGGGGGGGGGGGCGGAGGCAGAACGTTTGAGCGGAGAGAGCCCTCTTGAAGAGTTGAACCATCAAAGCCATGCGGGGGAAGCTAGCGAGCATTTGAAGAGTGAGCAAGAGAGCCCTCTCGAAGACTCAACCATCGAAGCCGCAGGGGGGGGGGGGTTGAACTAGCGAGTGTTCTAGCAGAGAGAGTGAGCAAGAGAGCCCTCTCGAAGATTCGAACCATCTAAACTGAACCGTCCCAAGTTGATGCCGTTTTGGATCGGCGGTTCGGCCCGGTTTGGCGAAGGCTGGAAGTGGGTTTACTCCATCTCCCCATGTCATCCTAAAAGAGTAATGCAAAACAATTTGAATCGTTTATAAGGTTTTCTGAATTTTTCTCCTGGTAATGTTAGTTAGCAGTCTGATATTTAGGGATGGTAGGTATTCATTTTATGCAACTGAACAGGGGCATTGAAATATTTCTGATAGTTAATTGTTCTTCTCTTGTTGAGTGTTGTACATACATACATGCATATGTATGTAATTATTGAACCAATTCTGTCATTTTTGTATTCATTTTGAACAGTGTCTTTCTACAGGCATCACCAATACAGTTGAATGGACGGCTAATTCATGTGGAGGGGAGAAGACCTAATAGCGGTGCTTTTCGAGGTGGAAGTAAGTAATTTTTCATTGTGTACTACATTTTCTGCTGGTCTATAATTTTATTCAACTGGATGGATTAGCACTTTTTCATATGTTCTATTTCTGGAACCTTTGAATTGTGCAGTAAAAATATACACCCATTTGGGTAAAAATCTTTATACAGTGGCAAGCCTACATCATGATAAAAACTAAATTACATTAAAGTTAATGAATGGTTTTTATATTGTCTTCCTTTTTTGGAATTTTTGTATATTTATGTGTGATGAAGTTGAATTTACACAACATTGTCTTGCAAGTACTGTCCTATGATTTGAACTTATCCATCTTTCTTCATTAGCCATAGTGTTCTTATTTCTTTTGATTTGTGTGATTAATGTTTCAGGATATTATTAGTCTGAATCAATTCTGAAGCTTAGCTCTATATGCTACTTTGTATTTATGGAATGGGTGACTAATGAATCTTTTCTTCGGACAGAAGAAGATTCTGTAAACACTTACTCAAAATCTTACTTATCAGAATCCATTGTGGAAGAATCTTTTGAGGAATTGGCCATAATATATCTGATCCACGCATAATATCTTGATTTTGCGAGGGAAATCAAGCATATTGTGCGGTTGCATTTATTTTAATGCTTGAAATGTAATTAATGTTTCAGGATATTATTAGTCTGAGTCAATTCTGAAGCTTAGCTCTATATGCTACTTTGTATTTACTTCTGCGAGGGAAATCAAGCATATTGTGCGGTTGCTTTATTTTAATGATTGCAACCATCTGATTGCCGCTCCATTTTTTGTCAACCACTTGAAAGATGGCTAATTATTGGGAATAACTCGCATTTATCAACAGATGGTTCTATTAACACTATTTGATCAATGAAATTCAATGGGATATTGCTTAATTTGCCTTTGAGTGAATAGGTTACTTCCATGTTGGGTTGTGTCATGGACTGATTTTCTTATTTGTTGCAGACTACCTGCTAGTAGGCTCTAGATCATATGTGGTTGCTTTTTGGTTCATGATGTGGTTCGTTGGATCCAATCAACCCTTCCCTCCTGTTTCTACCTTTAACTTTCAGGCACTACTTTTTTGGATATACTCTTATTTGGATATGCTCTTTTCTAGACTGTTTTGGTTGACAGGCTTCTACCTAATATCTACCTGAGATTTTATTTTAGATATTTGTTAGCAATGCAACCTAACTTTTGGGATTCCCACTCCTTTTTTTCTTAAAAAATTACAACACAACGGGTTCGTCTTTGCTTATCTTTGGAAATCAGTTCATGTGGAATTTTTTATAATTTTTGATAAACCTGGGATTTTTGTCTTTTATCTGCAGGAAGGGGCAGAGGACGGGGTGGCTACCAGACAGAGGCTTCAAGGGGGCGTTTTGGTGGTCGAAACTTCAGTAGAGGTAGCGGGCAAGACAATAGCGACAGGGACTACAGTAATCGGCTGAGAGGAAACGGATACCTTCAGCGAGGCCCTCGCCAAGAGAGGGGCATCTTGGGGAATCAAGCTCTGGGGAATGGGTCTAACCCTTTTGAAGCTTCATCTTAGATATTCGGTATATGGATGAAGGTTTCATTGTCTGAGTTCCAGCAATATTCTGGATGTCTTCTTTTTGCCCTTTTACAGCGTATGTGGTTACTGTTTCTGTGGAGTGTCATTTGGTTAGCTGGTATTGAGAGGCTGCACTGGTGTTTTTGGGTGCGCTTCCCATTTTTCTGTTCTCTTTTTCATCCCTCATTTCAGGAGGGTAGGACTTTTGCAGTTACGGGAGTTCAAAGGGAATTGGAGATTTAATGAGTTCTGAGGTAGTATTTGAGTTGCTATTCAATTTCAGATCGCTCTGATGCGAAATATCCATCTTGAGCGTTTCTCATTTCATGGCTCTCTTGATCATAAATGGTATAGCATCAGATGTAATGTTGCAGATTTCTTGTATCTTACATTGCTGGAGCCAGTCTCTGGTGGGTTGGCCATTATAACATGTTTAATCTTTGGAATGCTGACTCTTGGTTAGATTAGTGCAAGACAAAATCACAGCTCATGGCATTTGAAGCTTGCTATATTTTAGGTTCTTGGTTATAAGTGGATGAATATAAATGTGGAGACAGCTGCGTGCATGGCAGTGCCTGTTGTTTAGCTGCTGGATCCATGCGAAGGAAATCAGGATGCTCTAATCTTTGCTCTTATGGCTGGTCAGGAGGATTGGGATTTGGAACTCTCCTGGCATGATTTATTTATTATCCACGGTCTTCATTAAAGCAAGCAGGTATAAATGAGTATTGTCGGCAATCATCTGTCTCCAGTGTGTGGTGCTTAAAGAACCTCCATCCGTGAATATGTTTGAATGAATATTTGGGAATGTATGAAAGTTATGGATTTGTTCCAGGAGATGCTGCGGCAACCTTCATCAGTGTAGGCTGGTTTTATTTTCTGGTGACCCAAAGCTGTCATGAGGCCTCGGTGGGATCACTTTGATTGCCAGATTTCCCGCTTCCTGTCTGGGTGTTGCTCTGTCTCCCGTTTGTGTTTATATTGAATGGATGAACCCTTCACTCTAGATGCCCATGATTCAAGATTTATATTTCTTAATTTCTGGTTGATGGGAGGCAGGCCTTACTCGTTCAATTCTATAGAAAGTACAACCAAAACTGTTAGCATAAGCAAGAAGAATCATGATTTGGTGCGTAAAGTTGGATAGCAGTGGTGAGGGCTTGCCATGCTGCTCCCAACTCTTTATAAAGGACAGAACATTGTGGTATGGACTTGGAGGCAGCTTACAGCACTCTTACTTCCACCGTTTCAAACCAATTCTTGGACCCAGAGGAGTCATAGCTGATAGCACCATTGAAGTCACCTGATAGCACCCAAGATAACCCAGTGCCTCGAATTAGCAACTTGATGAGTTTTGGTATCAGCCTGCTTGAGCTCCGGTGCTGCACGGATGGCACTAACAGATATATGAGCTGTAAAATTTAAAGATGGTAGAGACCAATCATCATCCAGAGAATCTTCCTATAAAGGATAATGAATAGACCTAACTCCTTTTGGGCCCCCATCTTCAACCTCCAGATCCACGGCTACCTCGTTAGCCACTATCCGTGAACCAAAAGCAAGCTTCCCTCCCATGAGCGCAGGCGGAAATTTAGTGCCATGGGATGGTGGAAATTTAGCGGAGGAGCGCAACCACTTCAAATGCTTCATAATCGAATTCTATTTAGTGCCTGTGATATTATGCAACATAGCAACATCAAGATGAAGCTTGGGCCTTTTTCTGAATAAATTATCTTAAGATTATTAATAAGCACACGCCCAGTCCTCCTACACAACGTAACAAATTGCTTTTATTATGTTCTCTAACGTCTCCAGACAAGAGCATTTCTTCCACTTTCCACTACCATAGGACGAGCCCTTCAGATGTTCAACGAGCCCACAATCTAGTCTATGTTTCAAACTCTTCATCTCCAAGATATCCCTTAGCACATCGCGGAGCATGCTAGTTTTTCAGCAATACAACTGTTGGTTCAAACTTGCACCACGCCTTTATGACGAAGCAGCTGCAGATGCCAATGCTCCATGATGAATGGATGCTCCAGCATAATCTCGTGAATGACCACCTTCTCCACCTTCTACTCCATCATCGTCCTCCGTTTCCCACAGGAACTCAGCATATGCTGCAAGGACATGGCTGCGAGGAACGATTGGTTATAAAAAAACATCAGAATCTGAGAGAATTTTTTCTTTCAGAATCAAAACGCTCATGAAGATGATGAGACTACGTGTATGTGTTATACCTATCATGAGGAGCGGCCCGAACTGCCTGTTCAAAATAACTAGAAGCTCGTTCCTCATCATGGTGCAGCTCCCACACTAGTTTAGCATACTGTGACAGGATCTCTCCATCGCCCGGGTCTGCAAGTATAGCACGAGAGTAGTACTCCTCAGCTCTTTGAGGATCTCCCTTGGCCTAATACAAGAGAATAGAATTGCATCAGATGAGAGGAAATGAATATACTGAAGGAATGGATGCAAATTTGATATACGGGTACTTTGAAGACTAGTAAAGAAAATAGAAGTGAATCCTTTGATTCTCAATGAACTGTATCTTAGACCTGAACATGAAATACAATTCGCTAAAATAGACTATCAAGGAGAAACCAGTAGATCAACTTCTATTTACAATGCAATTATCCAGTAATTTAATGTCTTCTTCGGTGTGAATGAATGAAAAGCACTGTCATTTAGAAGCTGAGAGGGAAAAAGCTATTTAGACCCAAAGACTTATGCCGGGACATTAGGAATGGTTAAGTTTCACTATTTGAAATTTACAAAAATGATTTTTTTGATATACATATGTCGCCAGGTTCAGAAGTAATGCTTAATTAAAAATTTCCAGCTGCAAGTTCTGAAGGAATTTATAAATTTCAAAACCATGACTTTTCTCCTAATAAACCTCACAGAGGGAACAGATCTCTTCTGATAGAATTGCATTAAGAGCAAGATATGGAAATTCCAAGGCTTTTCTTCCACAGTTCCACTGCATCAGAGATACAAATAATAACAAATATTGCTTCATCAAAATCTAACATCTCTCAACGTCGAGGCTATCCACCTAAATCCGGGCAACTCTGAGCATTTCTTAGCAATTAACAACTACAACAGAGACAATTCGGATATAGAACTTCAAATACACATAAAATGATCAAACTAGAGACCACTTTATAGATAGAATGCAGGAGCACGTTATCAAAATTCCAAATCATGGAGAAATAAATGAGAACAGTACAGATTAAGGAGCAAAGAATGCGAAATGGATCACCTGGTAGAGAAACCGAGCATAGTTTCTCAGGAACAGAGCATTGCCAGGGTTCTCGTCAACCATCCGCTTATAGTAAGCCTCCATGTCGGATTGCTCTCCTCCATCGCCGGTCAGAACGGTACACCTGCCGCTGCCACCACTACCACTACTAGCATTCAAGATTCCGGAGCCCAGCCGATCGATCCCCAGTCCTCTGGCCAGAAACAGCGGCAGCGCCGCATTCCCATCAATGTCCCCACTTTCCCGAGAATCATTGTCCAAGCCGACATTTTGATTCTCGCCTGAGGAGCCGAATTCTCCGAGGATAGTCTCTCCGATCGTGACCGATCTTTTGAGCCCACCGCCGCCCTCTTCCTCCTCCTCCTGCGGTTCTTCTTCTTCTTCTTCTTCTTCTTTGGAATTGTATATGGAGAACGAGGGGATGGGCTCCAGAACATGGCTGGCTCGGCGGCCGGAGGAAGGGGCTTTGATTGGCGGGTGGTGGGAGTCGCCGGAGAGGAGGCAATTGAGGTTGCCTTCGGAGAGGGCTCTTCGGAAGCCGAGGGAGGTGGGGTCGCGGTCGGAGGAGTCGGAGAGGGAGGAGAAGTGCAAGTGGAGGGTGGGATTGGGGTGGTGGGCGATGGCATGAGGGAGGGAGGAGGAGGCAGAGGAGGTTCTCTCCAAGCTATGGTGGTGGCTGCTTTTATTGGTCGGGCTTTCAGAGAAGAAAGGGGAGGAGGGGGGGAGAGATCCCAGGATTGGGGTGGAAGAACTCCTCAGCAACATCTCTTCTTCAACTCCCGTTTTTCTCTCCTCTCTTCTTTCTCTTTATTGGGATCTTTCTCTCCTCAGCAACGCAGAGAGCGATGTTTGTTTTTTTGCCAGGGGAGATGCATGCACGTGAACAATTTTGTCCTCGCTGTTTCCTAGACAACTGGAAATGAATATTTTTTTACCAAGAAAATATTATTTTCACGAAATTTTCATTGTTATTTAATAATTTTTAATTTTTTTTTAACCGCTTCTCGCACAAAACGTGTGCGAGTACGACCAAAAAAATTTAAAAAAATTTAATTAAACAAAAAATTCTTCAAGCAAACCTTGTTAGCTATGTTCATGAAATTTTTATAGAACTTGGATTAGATCCGGCGATTCCGACCCAACCCAAATAAACTGTGCTATTCTTGGGGCTCCTATGTTCACGAGACATGAGTTTGAATCAGGCGCTAAATCACAGTTAACCACATAATATGTGTGTCTGAATTATATATCAAGCTAAGAGTACAAATAAGAGAATCTAGGTAAAAATTCTTTCAAAAGGAGACAAAACTAGACGAGTAGAGGAGAGAAGAGAAAGGAGAGCGGAACTCTTTAACAGCAGAAGAAAAGAGGAAGGAGATCTTTATTTGAGGTCGTGGAAGGAACCGAATACTTCCAAAGGGGGAGGGAGTGTAGTGGTCAGCGTGATTGGTTTGGTTCGACGGTGGAGATTGGTCGGAGGAAGCCGACATATGGTGACTAGTGAGCCCCACCGCACGCGCGCTTCTTCCTCTTGTGGCGAGCGCGCAGGCGGCTGTCCTTTTCACTCTCTTTTATCTCCAGCTGGAATCTTTTGGGTGTATGGCGAGAAATATCCAGCTCGACTCTCACGAGGGGAAGAAGGGGAAGAAGGGGAAGGCTCGTAGTCGAAGTCGTGAACGTGGTCGGTTTGTGTTTCTCCTCCTCGCTTTAGCTGGTTCTGCCTCTCCTCCATGCGGGCTCGTGACGTCTCCAAGTTAGGTCGCTGGTGGTTGGGTCTCAGTTTACACGTGTGGAATGGATTCGTTATATTTATAGGGATTGATTAGGTACTGTATCTGACTTCATCTTAGATCTGTTGTGGAAGAAATTATATCATGCTCCACGGTATGCACCATATAGCTGCACGCCACACCAATCACTTAATTTTCTTCCTTTGAGTTTTGTTCATCATACACTTATCTAGATCATTGGTCTAAAGAAAGAAGACAAGCTAATTGGCATGGTATAGCTATTTGCGACCGAACAACCTACAAGAAAATAAAAGATGAACAGTTGTAAGCCTACATAATCTACCTTTCAAACCAAGAGAAGGAGGTATCAGGTGTAGTTTAAGATTTCTCTTCTTAAACCAGTTTTTGTGCTGTTGAAAAATGAACTCTAGCTCTGGATTAAGAACTGAAACAAGGGAAGAAAGTATCAGATGTAGTTTGAGATTTCTTTTGGTTGAAAAATGAGCTCTAGCTCTGAATTAAGAACTGAAACGAGCATCATACATAGATGATTCTGCAACTTTCAATTCAATGATGAATAAAGAAATGGGCTAACCATTTTTTGAGAAGGAAAAAAAAAAAAATCTAGAGCATACTTAGAAGGCACATGCAATCAATTTAATTCGACAACTTGTGGGCATAAAAATGGCACACGTGATTTAAGATATAATTTGTCCTGTTTTGGACTGGCTTTGCCTTTTCTGATCGTACAAAAGGTCTAAGCCCACGGTTAACTCGGAAGAATCGTTCAAAAAGGACAAACTTGTGTCCTGTGCCATTGTTTCCACTTCATTAAGTGGCACACTTCACAAGAACAATGTCTCCACGCCAGCTGAGAGACAGTTTTGAGCTATTAAAATATTTTTGAAACATAAAAGGCTGGATGGTTGTGGGATTTGTTGACTTGATGCTCGGTATGCTAGCGTGGGCAAATTTTGTTGCTGGAAACGTAAAACTGGATATTTCTTGTGACTGATAACTGATGGCATCCAATACTACAAAATCCTTACCTAATGAAAACGAATTTGGGTTTCAATTTATGAAGTTCTCGCATTTTGCAATCACATGCTAATTCTCCATCCAATCTAATTAAAAGATCTCCGAGGGCAGTATAACTTCGAGCTTATTTAGACTAGCTTAGAGTTCACTCCTATCAAAGAAACTAACAAATGCCACCATGCATGCATATCCATAGGAACCATGAGATAACTATCAGCATGATACACGTCATAGCTATAATTGAAATACGGGCCTAAGTTTGTCTGCTACTCACTTTAGCCAAAATTTGAGATGGAAAAATGTTCCGTTAATTGGTCACATTAGTCAAATTCCTTCACTCTCCATTTGAAAAGTCAAGGTCTATTGCAAAGTTCTATGAAGGTTGCTAGAAACGAATACCGCATTAACAAGTGACATCTTCTTGAGTGCAGACCACAATAGTTCTTGAGGAAATTTATGGTTGCCGCTAAATTTTGATCCGAGGCTGGGATGGTGCTCAGCTCCCCTTGAGGTCGGTGAGAACTAAGTTGAATGTGGTCGGATAAAATTGAGGTGAGGAAGATCTGGTTACCTTCGAGGCTAACCTGCAAGAAGTCTACTTGCTACAAAATTTTTGGCGGAGACCCTCTAATGGTTAAGTTAAAATAGTAGAGTAACAGTGTGGAAGAAAAAAAAATTTGTAAAGAGTAATCTCCAAAAATAAGCTTACCTAAGGGTCATCGGGCCATCCCTTTATATAGGGTAGTATACTGATCTATTACTTGATTTAGCGTGACGTGCTTTAATTACAATATTTCTTCCACCACTTATCTCTCCAAACATGTTATTTTTTATCTATGCTCTACCATGCAATTTACTTTCCTCTGAGTAAAATAAAATTGCACCTTCTCAATTTGTCATAACTCATGAGAGAATGCGATATTTTCTGTAAGTCGTGATGGAATAACTACTGTAGTATCGCTTTTTGTCTGTATGTTTTCTGAATTCATCAAATCCTTGACACTCTGAAACTCCTCTTCCATCCCAGTTTAAACAAAGCAAGGTTTTTGACGGTATATTGATCGTCCAAGCATCTCTGACTACCTATATCTGTGGTCTTGAAAGTTGAAACAATGAACCATTTCAATCCTTTGACAGATGCTCTTCCACAATGCAATACTTAATTTTCCGTGGTTTATCCGTCAGAACTAGTCGCATCTATCCATCATTGTTCCTATCTTAATCCAAGTTCTGTCATTATTTTAGCCCACAATTCAGCGACGCATTTCTGAGTTCAAACATAAAGCATCCTGGTTCATACCAAATTTTTTGAAGCCACGGGAACTAACAAAGAAATCTTGGTGGAACATGAAATCTGGATGCAACCTTGACATAAAAGAATAAGAAAGATGCTGTACTTCCTAAAGCTTGCTACTGCTTTTGATATCAAGAAGCAACCTCAGGGCGCTACTTTCATGCAGAGGAGATATAAAAGGACATCATCAACCATGGAGGCTTTAAATTGGAAAGATTTATTCTATACTGTCTGAGATGCATCGGCCCACAACCGATGTGATAGGCGGTTAATAAGAGCTCATCATGAAGCCTCTACCTAATCAGTCAAAACCCGTCACGTGTTTGACACCAGAGGCGCACGGAAGTTTCTCAAAATTCAAACCCTCCTTAGCGCAACCATGATCGCGAACAATTTCCATAACCATACGGCAAATGAGTGAAATACCTGTATGTGATCTTTAGGATGCGCGATTGGTTACTAAAAATAATCGATCCAATTACCCGATTTCTTCGGCAATGGGTGTCAACTCTAGTCTATATAAACCACCTTCGGAAGATCCTCCAAGTAAGTACTTTTGAGTTCCACTCTCACAACACTATTACTGGTTTCTGAGAGTTCGTCTAACTTAAGCATCTAAGGATTTATTGTCGGACACTTTCTGGCAAAAGAATTTCTCTGTCTTTACTGTTTCAAGTCATCGGGCGTCAAAATATAGGTCAGAGCATGATCTCGACCATCTAACATCGCCTCGAAGGTGACTAGCATCGTAGTCATCATCATCTGAGCGTAGTAGCTACCAAACCACTACCTCGAAGATGAATTGTGACCTTCGGCCGACCGTCCGAGCAATCCAGTAGCTCAGCCAGCTCAGTGTCTTAGTCGGACTGATTTTCAGCAGCAACACTGTTTAATCAAATTTATTATAATTATAAATTTGAGAATCCAGGAAATACCTTGGAGTTCACTAGGAAAGTTATAGATTGACAGACAAATGCAATAAGGATGATTCATAGTGGTTGGTCTCTGACTCTGCTCCCTTGATGTCCTGATGATGCCTCTGACCTGCATATTCTGCTGTTGCTTTTATATGCTTCTACTTCTCTCAATCTTCCTAATTGTCTCTGCAGAGACCATGACGATTTGCTGGCTCATATATTTTTTATGGTTTGACACCAGAACGGCCTAACCATATCCCCTGCCTCTACAGTCTAGAGGTGGATCAAGGGCTAGAATACCAAAGACCTGTTTGAATTTGATGACTCACACTTTTCCCTGCCTCTCCATTGGTGAAGTATTCTTTCTTCTTGCTTTTCAACTGGAAGCTATCCATGGGAGTAATTATTTGCTACATATTCTTCATGGCTAGGGCTCATCTTGGTGCAATGTTAAAGGCTTGGGCTAACAAGTGCAATAGCATAGGTTCAAGTCCTGGACCAGCTACTTTGTGTAAAAAAAAGGCTAAAGGAGTTCATCCCTCCTAGGGCCCCAACTTGTTGGAAACATAACTGAGTAATGATATTCTTCATGGCTATTTTGAACAACAGCCATTCTTATTTTTTAAATTTAAGATTCTGTTCTGATGCAGCATTATTTGTTAATTAAGCGGAAAGGAGAGTAGGTAATAGAATATAGTCTATCATTTGTAATTTTGGTAGTCTACTCTTCTGCAAACAGTCGTTGCAGCATATTAAAAACCTATAAAATGTCTGATAAATGGGAAAAATTGGCATCCCCTCCTCCCAAACTCAACACAGCTTTTCCATTTCAGCCTTGATGTTCTTTTCCTTGTTTTCTGATATTATAATTATTTAGATGTCAACAGCTTATAAGCTTATATATGTCAAGGCCATTTCCTCCAGCAACTTCTAGAATCATTTTTGTGGTCTTCATTATGGTACTGGTGTGCATGGCTCTTCTTGATGATTCTCCCTATAATTTCGTGAGGCTCTTCTTGGAGGTGGTGATGGTGGTGGAGGTGGTACATGCTTTTGTCTTTTCGCTTGCAATGTTATGGTTCGTCTTTGTGATGTTTAATCAATTGTTATTGATTTTTTTACTCAAATTGCAGCCATAATATTATGATTCATGATGGTGATTAGCTCAAAGGTGCTTGGTTTGCATGTAACAATGCTCATGTTCCAAACAAATACCTTGTAATTTTCCGAGCTCTGTAAATTTCGGTTGATTTATTTTAAGGCTATGAATCATGATTGACACTAGAACTCTTAGTCTGTCTCACTAATTGTACATTTTGTTATTGAATTTTATTTAAAATATACATCTGTAATCGCTTGATGCATGGGTTGAAACTTTGTGAACACATTAAATTTTTGATATTCGTGGCACAGGTTTGATCCATAGTACCTATTATTTTAGTTACCAATAATTATATTTACTTACGTACTTATTTTTGTACCATAAGACTGGACTCAAATCCATTAGCAGATTACCCTTGAATCTTTAATGCCCGTTTCAATATTTAGGACCATCCTATCCTCTCCTAACCTTCATCTTCATGCAGGGCATGTATTACATACTTGGTTCCATGCTCTCTTAACCTAAATATCTTAAGCAGTGGCCTGGTCATGCAAATTCAAATACATAACAAGAATCAACGTGATTTTTATACGTCAACCCTTGAAGATACATTTGATTAAATTAGACTAATTTCAATTTTTTTTTCTATGAGCAGTGCACCTTTTAATAGTTGTACTATGACAGTTTACAATGAAGAAATTGGCCACATTGTAAGGGACTAAGAATTCCATGCCCAAGAACTATGAGCCCTTGATCCATTGTATAGTTAGTGGTTATACTCCACTTTGATTGGATGGAGACTGTGTTTGAACCTATGGAAGGCCGTTCTCTAGTTTTAAACAAATATAGACATTCCATCATTCCTGGGAATGGTTGATGATACTCATCTCTTTTCTTTTCTTTTTTCTTGTTTCTTGGGAGGTGAACATGAAGCCATCCAAACTCCCCAAGCAAGCAGAGGCTGGGTTGTGCTTGTGATGGAGTTTAGGAAGAATGGCCTGAAGCAGTGAGTCATTGGCCAATTTAGCAAAAGCCTGCGATGCCAACTCATGCAGTGTAAGATGAAGTGCAATAAGGAGATAAAGGATAGATGATTTCAGGGAACATCTTTTGAAAAAGGCATTGTAAGCCTGCTAGTTTCAACATATTGAGGGTTGGCTTGGTTGAGTTAATAAAATCCCATTGGATGCTCGTGGCTTGGATTCGATCTTATCTTTGCCCCGGACTCTGATCAGACTTTCTTCTATCCTAAGCTTTGTGCACACTGAAAGTTACTTAGACCGATTAATGTTGGCTCGATAACTCCATATTTAACCGTTCCTGGTTTATTCTACTAGTTTCTGTAGGACACAATTACATGGCAGGAGGAATTTCTAATGAATGAAACTGGCACCTATAGCATTACTCATGATTATTTGAACAAGCATCATCTAAGAAAGTATCTAAATTGTTTTCATTTAGATGAGCAAGGTTTATAGGCTATGCGTTTATTAGTCCGAATGGCAGCACCAGCATTTTGATTTCGATGCGAATATTGATGTAGCCTGTAGGTCACATTGGCTGTGCGAATGGCAGCTGCCACATGAACCTTGGAGGCTATTTCTTCTCTGGGGAAAACGATTTAGCTAGTAGCAAAGGTAGCAATGGCCCTGCTTGCTAAGCTAAATGATGGGCGAATGTAAAGAAACATAATTGCATCAAATTTAAAGTTGAGGAGGCACAATGTGAAGCATCGCAAACAATACTTTTTTTTCTGTACTAAAACACACAAGCTCATAGCACATCCAGTGTTCCTCTACCAAATTCTTCATCCAAATCCGCAATCACGTTTTTGCCTGAGTCCCAAGCCTTGGACCCCCTAAACTTCAGAGACCTTTCCTCCAAATACAAGAAACAAAGATACAATTAATAAAGAGTAGTGCTTACAATTTTAAAGACCCGTAAGCTAGATTTTAAACATGATGAAGGATAAATATCAACGTTGTCTAAATAAAATTATTTTGCAAGGTATTAAAACAAACAAAAGACTCGGTGGCCCCATAAAATTCAAAAATATTTCAAATAGTCAAACTCTCATGTTGTCCAATTTTCTGATACGTGTCTTCACCTCCACTCCCTACCAAATTAGATTCTCTCTTTGCATTCTAACGTTACAGAAGCCCAATCTTACTAAGCCCATCACCATGCCCACTCCATTTTTCACTTCTCTTTCTCTACATTATTGACATCTCATAAAATTTAATGAGTAATAAAACTACTTACTCTTCACTGTTCCCATTCGCCCATTTCATCACCATAGTGGCTCTATCATTCCCATCTCGCAACAAAAAGTTGGTCATAAAACCACTGAGTTTGAAACTTTATTTTAAAGCAGATCGCCCTGGTCCCAACCATAAGTACCCCTCAGGAGGGAGGGAGAGAGAGAGAGAGAGAGAGAGAGGGAGAGAGAGAGGCCCTCCCCCACCGCTGCCTGTTCCTAATTCCTTCCCCTGCCCCACCGAAAAGGCCAAATCCCTCACATCAACAAAGTTAAAAACACGAAAAAGAGGAGAGAATGCCATATCTCCCCTCCTTTCCACTGTCATCACATGGAATGGAAGTGGGGGTTTAAGGGAAAAAAAAAAGAAGGGAAAGAAAGAGAGATAGAGAAGAAGAAGAGAGAGAGAGAGAGAGAGAGTGAGTGAGAAACCCTAGATAGATGGGCATTCCTAAGGCCCATCCTCCTCGCCCAATCTCCTCTCCACCAACACCGTCTCTGTTCCCAATCCTAACCCTCGTTCTCGCCAGCGTCGTCTCATCCATCTCTCCATCCGCTGCGGCCGATCTCTACGCCCTGATCTACAAGGGCTGCGCAAATCAGACTGCCGGCGGCGGCGCCTCCCAGCAAGCCCTCGCCGCCCTTACATCCTCGCTCACCGCCCAGGCCACCACCGCCAAGTTCTACAAGACCACCACCTCCTCATCCGCTGGAGGCCAGGCGATGTTCGGTCTCTTCCAATGCCGCGGCGACCTCAGCGCTTCCGACTGCTCCGCCTGCGTCGGCCGCGTCCTCCCCATGTGGAGCTCCCTGTGCGGCCCCGCGGTCGCCGCCCGCGTCCAGCTCACTGGCTGCTACGCCCTCTACCAGGTCTCCGGCTTCCCCCAGGTCTCCGGCACCCAGATGCTCTTCAAGACCTGCGGATCCGGCGGCGGCAGAGGGGACTTCGAGCTGAAGCGCGACACCGCCTTTGCCCAGCTCCAGAGCGGGGTCGCCGGCGGGGCGGAGTTCTACGCGACGAGCTACGCGTCCGTGTACGCGCTAGCGCAGTGCGAGGGCGACCTCTCCACCAGCGACTGCGCCGAGTGCGTGTCCCAGGCCGTCCAGAAGTCCGAGGTGGAGTGCGGCGGCGCCCCCTCCGGCCAGGTCTACCTCGATAAATGCTACATTAGCTACTCCTACTACCCCCACGGCATCCCCCACGGCGGCGGAGGTCCCTAATCTTTCCTCCCTTCCTATTTTCTATTGATTCCATAGAGAACAAAAAAGAAAAAAAAAAAACCCCTCATATCAACTCCTTTTTGTTTCCTTTCTTCTTGATCTCAGTTCCTTATTTTATTATTATAGTTTTGTAGAAATTTTCTCTATTATAATTTTGGGTCGGTAATTGGGGATTAGGGCAGCAAACAGCGAAGACGGTGGCGATAGTGGTGGGAGGGGCAGCGGCGCTGGGTTTTCTGGTAATCTGCTTGCTGTTTGCCCGGAGTCTAATGAAGAAAAAAGACGGTGAGCACTTATTTCCTAGCAAACAAACCCCATTAAACTCTTCTGTGATAGCGATGTGTTGCGAAATTTGGTTTTGTTGTTTGTGTGTTTAATTTCTTTTTGTTTGTTTTTCTTCTCGTTTCTGAGTTGCAGACTTTTGAAGGTTGGTGGTGATGGGTGAGACGTACGGGAGGAGTTGTAGAGGAGGAGAAAAGAAAATTTTAGGGGGAGGAGGGTGTGGTGAAACGTGGGAATGGTCGTTTTTCCTGCCGAGGGGGGATGTGGGATACAGAGGGGGGGTTTTGGCGTTTTCCTTGGGATCCAGCATGTGAGAGGAGCGGGGCAAAGGAGGGTGAGAATTGAGAAGAGAATAATGTGTGTGTCTGTGGGAGCGCGGAGGTTGGGTTTGGGTTGGGGTGGTGGTATTGATCCAATCTTTGGCTCTGTTCGAAGATGCTCCTTGTCTCATTTCCATCATGTATATCTCTGTCTCTATATAGAGATGCTAGGAGTGCACACAATCATGGGTTTTTTTTTCCAAATAATTAATCCATCGGGATAAATTTTTGTTAATTCATTCTAGTTGTTTTGATGTATTAATTTCGTCTTCTTTTTTTTTTTGGGTGGGGGGGCTTGGAGAGTTTTTCAACTAAATGTCCTTTTAATGATTTACTTGGTTCGGTTTCCTTTTCAAATATGAGGGAAAGAAATTATTGCCTACGTTGCATGAACCATGTGGCCGCGCCCAGAGTTGATAACAACAGCTGGTTTTTGTGGACCCTATTCATGGAGCATGTATTTTTGGTATTGATCCAGGACCACACTGATGCATGCAACTTAGGCAATAATTTCTCCAAAATCTTTGTGAGAATTTTGTTTCTTTATAATGAAACATGGTGGGCTTCAATCGTACTTCTCTCTTGGAACAAAGGCCGCTACTCCGAGGCAGGTCTGTTCAAAATTTTAATATTTGCTTTGAAACTTGTCTTGCTGATTTGAGACGCATAGGCTACTTAAAATTTTTAGATTAACCGAATCTGCACTCTGAGGTGAATGGTAGCAATATATTTCCTGAAATGCAGTGTTATTGGTTGTTGGGGCTGCAAATGGATTGGATGAACGTTATTTGTACTTTTTGATCAGGTCTCCATTGAATATCGGTTATAGCTAAGGTGACGATAGGGTGTTTAGAAGCTTGACCTGGCCAACAAAATTCAAAGTTTAAAGCCGTTCTTGTTGGGTCTAGTCTGAGCTTATGAAATTGTTGATGGAAGAAATCCCCAAGAATGTTAGACCTTGACAAAGTGCTCGACTGGTTGCTGGTGAATGTCTTTTCTGCTAATATTCTTTAAAAAAAAGAAAAAAAATATCTGATCTCTAAATATCTTAAAGTTTTCCTTAAATAATAATAAAAAAAATCATGCGTTTGTTATATTTCATAGGCTTCATCTGCCAGTCAGGCAAGTGATCTTGAGTGATTACTCGAGGTGTTCTGAGTACTTTTGCCCTCATAAATTGTTCTTATTTAAGTTCTAATGTGACAACTATATGGGTGTGAAAGCAATGGACGAACTTATGATGTAGCTTCCATGCGTTTCGAACTTGCCGGGCTGGTCGTCGGTTAAACGCAACAAGAGTCAATTCTGATTCAAAATTGACTAGTATCGCATACCATGGCAAGAATGTTTGTCTCGTGCAATTCAAAAGTTTGGGTGTTTGTGGATGATTTTGATCTGCATGCAAGTGTAGATTTATTGCCAGAATTTACTCCTCATAGCATTGGATATGCGGGGATGGTCTTCTTGCTCCATGGCTGGTTAGGATGATAGACGGTTAATTTATATTCGAGGAACAGTGGAGAAAAGTGAGGATAGTTGCCACACGTCTGTGGATCGTATCCACTAGTTTGCATTATAACAAATCGGACTTTGGCATGTATAGTGTACATGAAAGAGAGTATACTGGTTGTCTTCGTCAAATTTGACTTGAAACTTTGTCGCTGATATCGTTGAAGAACGCTTTGAAGTTGGTGTGCTTCTCTTATCTCACTTTTTTAAATTAAAAATCAAATTATTAATATGTTAATAACTATAATATTTTTTAAAAATATATATATATAAAAATTAATGATGCAGGAACTCACCGACAGAAAGCGATTAGAGAGTTCAGGCTTCATATCGAAAATAGACAGATTCTCTTGAGATCATATAACGTGTCATCATATCGACTGAACGATTAAGCATCCGAGTCCCTCGATGCCTGAACTGTCTAAACCACAGCAGAAAAAGGACACCATAGATTACGAAAAAAAGAAAAAGAAGAAAAATCGCCATCCCACCTTCGGAAGTAATGGAGTCCCTTTAATACTAAGGTCCTATTTGGGAGAGCTGTTGGCAGTAGAGCTGTTGGAAGTAGAGCTGTCTGAAGTAGAGCTGTTATAAAAAGCTGTTTGCTGTTTGGTAACTACATGCGTAAAGTGCTGTGGTACTTTGTTTTGTGTTTGGTAAATAAACTGAGAAAGTACTTTTATATGACAAAATTACCATAAAGGACATTACATAGTATTATACAACACAACATAATAAAACATAATATAAATTAATACATAAATATACGATATAGTATAATATTATTGTAATATAAAATAATATTATGTTAATATAGCATAATGTAATATAATTATTAGAGTAAATTAATATTTGGTAATATAACATAATATTAAATTATTTAACATAACATATTAATGTATTATGATATAATGTAATATATATTATATTTATAATATAATACAATAATAAAAGTATAAAATATTATAATTATTAGTATAAATTAATTTCTCATAATATAACATAATATTAAATTATTTAAAATAACATATTAATGTATTATAATGTAATGTAATATAATACAATATTTATAGTATAATACAATAATAAAGGTATAAAATATTATAATTAATATTATAAATTAATTTTTCATAATATAACATAATATTAAATTATTTAAAATAACATATTAATGTATTATGATGTAATGTAATATAATACAATATTTATAGTATAATACAATAATAAAGGTATAAAATATTATAATTATTAGTATAAATTAATTTTCCATAATATAACATAATATTAAATTATTTAACATAACATATTAATGTATTATGATATAATATAATATGATATTATATTTATAGTTTAATACAAAAATAAAGGTATAAAATATTATAATTAATATTATAAATTAATTTTCCATAATATACCATAATATTAAATTATTTAAAATAACATATTAATGTATTATAATGTAATGTAATATAATACAATATTTATAGTATAATACAATAATAAAGGTATAAAATATTATAATTATTAGTATAAATTAATTTTCCATAATATAACATAATATTAAATTATTTAACATAACATATTAATGTATTATGATATAATATAATATGATATTATATTTATAGTATAATACAAAAATAAAGGTATAAATATTATAATTATTAGTATAAATTAATTTTTCATAATATAACATAATATTAAATTATTGAACATAACATATTAATGTATTATGATATAATATAATATGATATTATATTTATAGTATAATACAAAAATAAAGGTATAAAATATTATAATTATTAGTATAAAATAATTTTTCATAATAATTTTTCATAATTTTTCATAAAATAATTTTCCGCGGTCCAGGGGCTCTTCTTCATGGTTCACGCTCGAGGAGGACCTCAGCGTGGGCCGCGAGGTTAATGATAAAAAAACAATAGATTAATTTTGGAAGGTATGGAAAAGGATTAAAATTTTTTTCTTCTAAAATGTGGTTCAAGAGATGCATATAAAAATTGAAAAGAAAAATATCTTTTCTTACGGAAGGGAGTCTGACGGCTTGGGTTCTTGGCTCTAGCAGATTTTTAGGTTTATACAGGGATAAACTATGTAATTATGTTATTTTAATATGGGCATTTTTGTCAAAAATACAGCTTTCCGAAAAAGCTGAAACAACTTCCTCCCAAAAGCTCCAAATTGGAGCTTCCTCCCAAAAACTGTTTTCAGCTTCCCGCAAAAGCTGAAACAGCTTTTTGAAAAATTTATCAAACACAGTTTTTCATCTAAAAGTACTTTTGAAGGGCCAGAAAGTGCTTTCTGGCCCTCCAAAAGCTCCCCCAAACAGGGCCTAAAGCGAGCTCATGTGTGCTTGTTATATTGGAAACCGCAGCCACATCCCTTTCCCATCTTGGATTTTTTTTTTTTTCTTTTCTTTTTGGTTCATGTTCACACTAACTGCGCCATGTCCAAAAAAAAAAAAAAAAAAAGAGAAAGAGAGAAAGAAAAAAGACAACTCAAAGAAGGAAAAAAAAACTAGAGCTCGAGTTCAAAAAAAACTAGCCAGAATGATGAACAGCATGAAAGGCGACCTAATCAGCGGTTCTGTTCGTCTTGCGGTAAACATGCGTGATCTAAAAAATATTATAAATACTCTCTCTCTCTCTCTCTCTCTCTCTCTCTCTCTCTCTATTCATTGTAGTAACACCACTGCTCAAGTGCATCTATAATTGGGATGGACAATGATGCAACATAAAAGGGAAGGTGTAATTGAGATGGACAATGATGCAACATAAAAGGGAAGGTGCAATGAGCGAAATCTGGAGATTTAGCTAGCTCTGACACCGCCAGCTTGCGTTGCAGTTCGTGCCCAGTAGAGGATAGGCGGTGCTCAGCTTTCATTGGAGCCAAACCATTGCTTCTTCGTTTTGGTGCACGAGCTTGGAGAAGAGAGGATGGGTTCTGACCGATGGATATCCTTGTGGTCCCATGGCCACTTGATCTGCTGATGAGATTAAAATGTACCTGTGAATTTGATTTCTACTAGGTCCTCAGATCTGTATATAGTCCAACTCATCAAAGTAGCCCATCTCCTTGTGGCATGGTTTGGGCTTTATGTGATAGCACGACAAATAAACATATACGTATTATAATAGCATCAGATGACAGCTATAATAATACTAATTTAACACTTTATTATTTATGTATTTTAATGCCAGAATCCGGCACACGGGATGTCATCACTAGTTTAATGATATGTATTAATTGGCAAAATTTTTCCCAGGCAAATAAAGCTAACCAATATGATAAGTAAAAAATAAAATTATTTCCTTTGATAAATTACAAATTGATCCAATTATAGCAACAAAATTATAAATTTGAATACATACAAATGTATGTATGTATATTTAGATAGATATATATATGTATGGGAAGCGTCACCAAGTTATCTTTCTCATTATGGACTATGTTTTTTATTTGACAATGAGAGCCTATCTTCCTGAATAAAGTAAGCATGAAATTCAAAATACACATGATATTTATCAAACGAATTTTTGATCGCATTTAGTAGAAAATTAAAGGCATAAGGGCTGGAACAAGCCTTACGCCTGCATAGAAATGTTCAAGAAGTAGGCATAATGAATGACAATTATACTGATTAAATTTGTTTAAGAAAAACATAATTATTCCGAGGAAAAGGTGTCATAAACTTATCATATATATTTCTTCTTCCTTTTTCCATGGATAAAATACCCTCACCCAAAAGAAATTCCGCACATTATTATCAAACATAAATAAGAATAAGGTGCGACATAACTATTTCTTCTTGGTTCCTCCTAGAATTCATATTGTATTTTAAGAAAATACTTTGTGGCTCAAAATTATTATTGTTATTTTTTTTTGTTACAATAAATATTTCATACATTACAAGTATGGATACATTCAATAAAATTAGAAAATAATAGATTATGAAGTACCCTAGACAACTCCTCCTCTTGGGCCCATAAGGTGCTCTTGGAGTGGCAAGCTATATAAGCAGTCATCCAGTCTGCGGCCCTGTTAGCCTCTTTGAATATATGTTTAACTTGAAAGGTCAATTCATTCTTTACCATTGCCCAAATATTCCGAAGCAAAAAAAAAAAAAAAAAAAAAAAGACATTTTAAGAAAAACTTCAGAACCAAATATTCTTAAAAAAAAATGGATGCTCCGTACTAGACTTACCATGAATTCTGCCGAGAGCCTAAATGGTGGTCCCCGACCCCTTTTTTCACATAACGCTTCTTCTTCTTGGTACCAGGCTTGGGGCCCTCTCTGTCACGTTAGTTGAAACTAAGCTCTGACGTACGTGTACTAGGTGTAGATCAGCTTTTGGTTTCCTACCACACTGCACTTGGGGTGTTACTTACGGGAACTGTGGGTGTGGTTTCCGTCTGCTGCAATGGGAAATCAAGTTCGCTTCCGATCCGCCTCAAATACCTGGTACTCAAAACAGCGTTACATGAAGACCGTGCTTAGTGGTTGGAAGCAGGGCATTATTTAGCTTAAAGAAAAAAATAAGGAAAACCTAATCTTTTGTTATTCCGTGCCGTTGTTACCAGCAAATACCCGAAACAGGGAATAGTTGGTACAACAATTGACGACTATAATATGGATGTTTTACATATGAAAAGTTGTTTCCAATAAAGCCACATGCAATCTATTGAAAATGATAGAGGAAAATTTATCATGGTCATACCATTTGTAAGATGACCAATATGCTACTGTTACTAATCTCTTGCATACATGGAACCATCATAATGGCCAATACAGCATTCAATAGACATATATCCATTGTCTACCAACCATTAAGACAAATGGAAATGCCGAATTAAACATTCAATCAGAAGAACTCGAAGCCAAGGTTGAAGAGCTGACAAGGAGAGGCATTCAAACTGAAGCAGAAATCTTCAGTAGTATAAGAATATAAGCTTCACTGTAGAAATTAAAATCCTTACAAACAGGGCTGCTTTGAATAGTAGAGATTGATGAACAATCAAATATCAATATGACTGCAGTTATAGCAGAGGAGATGGCTACAAACAAAGCTTTGGCTGTTGGATTTCAACAATAAACAGAAAATCAACAAAGTTACTATCACTTCAGACTCTCAACTTAATCAAGAACCTTAATGGGCAGCAAGTCAGTCTCACAAGGGCACATCAGAACAAATGAATAAGGACACAAAGTTTAGGTGAAAAAAAAACAAAAAAAGGATCAAATTTAGATGATTCGCGCTGAATCAGGTTGTTAATGATGCTTTGTTGCATCTTGAAAGTAATTCTAAACAGCACCTCCTATAGGACAAAGACTAACCTGAAGTGAAGATCAACCTTCTTATGCCCTGCACCCTTGAATCCATTTTGTTGTTAAGTAACATTTATCTCAGATCTTATCATAAACTAACATTCTTGACTCAGAGGTCACTGGCTTTCTGTACAAGCATGGGCATATCTGCACGAAGAAGAAGAAAGGAGAGGAAAACATTGCCTGTCAAAGTTAGGGCACTCAGGCCAGTCAGTGGCTCTTGTCGGAGCTTAGAACTTGGCAAAGAACTCAGTTCAAGTCCAGTTGATCCTCACAACATATTTATCCAGTCAAAGCCTGATTCCAAGTCCATTTGGTATTCAGAACGGTTTATATCAGCTGATGTGCAACATCCACCCAACTTACACAAAGCTGAAACAGAACAAGCATTTAATGCTTCTCCCATTCGCTCTCTCCAGACAACTAAACTTGATCTTAAATCTCTTAGACCCCAGTTAATAGGAATAAGAGCTACAACACTCGAAAAAATTGGCTATAGAAGGCCCTCAAATCTCTCTGCCACCAAGCCATATCATCTAGTCCCACTTCTCACTGGAAAACGGACGGAATCCTCTCTTTCCCATACCCCTGTTTTGCCCTGGCCTTGGCTGCTGCTGCTGCTGAGAAAAGAACTCAGATGGAATCACCCAAAGCTCAAGCTCACCTTCGGTCTAGTTCAATCTTCTTATTGGAATTTTTGAAAATGAAAACAGAAGATAAAAACAATACCAAACTGGGTTTTTTTCCCTTTTCTTTTTCGCTTTTGTTGCTAGAAGTGGATGAAGGAAGCGGTTTTTATGAGAGCAAGGCCTAATGCTTGAATTCTAGGGTTTCAGAGAACATAACAGAAACGAGTTCTTGATCAATGCAAGATAACTCAGACATGGATTCAGGGATACAACCAAGAATCAAAAGAAACACAACACCTTGAAAACATTCCATCTGATATAATCACCAAGGATAAACAAAACAGATCTAATTCCAGCGCTAAAGCAAAATAATCAGTTGCTAAAAAATTACAAAAGTGTCAGATGAGAACAAGAAACTCGGTATAGAGATATGACTTTAATTAACCAGAGGCTATAGCAGCTTCAAGTGGCAAAAGCTTTATGAATCCGCACCGCATAAGGAACCCATCGCTTGAGCTTATTACAAGATCAAGAACCCTGATCATAAGGGAAACCAAACATAGGTGGGGAGAACCTTGCTGACCTGAACGACGATCACTTGGGAGCGGCGGGAGCGGCAATGGAGGGAGGGGGAGCACCGAGAAGACTGGCCTGCTGCATCTCGAGCTCGTTCATCTGCTGTTCCCGGTCCATCTCGATGATCAGGGGCACCACCAGGACGAGGAAGGTGGTGCCGGCGATCCAGGCGGCGCGTCCAGTGCTCCAGAGGAGCTTCTTGGCGACAGTGGCGGCCTCCGAGGCGGTGCGCTTCCCGCGGGACACGATAAGCGACTGGGAGATGGAGCTCGAAAACCTAGAAAGAACGCCCTTGCCGTCGTCGCTCGTCCCTGGGAGAGAGCCCCTTCGGCCCTGGGAAGAAGACATCGTTGGCTGGGAGAGAAGAGAAGTGGCTTCGCAAGACGGCGATTAGGAGGAAGCTTAGAGGGCGGCGTGGCGAGGAAAACCCTTGGTGAGGGCCTCGGTATATGGTATCAGCGGGATTTCCCGGATATGGGAGGGAAAATGCCGGATAGTGGAAGCAGGGGTGCATGTTGGTCTAGACCAGCCCAGTACTTTGGGCTGGTTTTTATTGAGCTGGGCTCTAAATGGAAGGAGCTAGCCAGCGAATTGGACATGGCTTGGGTGTTGCATGAGCCGAATCGATGACATTGCGGACCAACCTTTCATTTTTAACCCTGTCTCGCCAAATGTAGCCCGCAAGGTAGAGTCGTTTGCTTGCTTATCGAGTTGGAGTAAGGGTCTCCAACCACATTGTCATTTGAGATCAAACAATCCATTTTTTTTTGGGGGGGGGGGGGGGGGGGGGGGGTTTAAAAAATGACTTGGAATATCTCAAAAACCTGACAATTAAAGGATCTACATCCCCTCTAATTCCTTTTCTCCACAATTACACTGGGGGCTCATTTGGTTTGCCAGAAGCATTTTTCCTCTTAAGAATTTGATTTCTGAAAAGCAGATTTCTAGGAAGAGGATACCTGAGAAAATACCTTTGACATGTTTAGTTAATCATGGGAAAGTAATAGATTTCTAGAGTGCTTATGTTTGTTTGACCATCCACTTTTCTGAAAAAAGTTATATATAATTTCTATTATACCTTTAATAAAAATTAGGTCTTTAATGCCTCTTTAATGCTGAAAGGCTTTTTTTGGAAAAAAAATAGAGTGATTCCTGACTCATGGAAAAAACTTTCTTATGAAATGTGAGAATCATATTCCCATGAGAATACAACTTTCTCTTCTCTTTTTTTTGAAAACTCCAACTAAATAAGAGGCATCTCATTACTTTTTCGTTGACCACATTTTCTCTCCTTTTCCCGCGAACCAAACGAGCCCTAGATTTTATGTTGAGAGGCATCATGAAATGCATTACTCCAAACCAATTCTTTTTCAATATTTCAGTTTCAAGCACCAGACTCCTTTGGGTCCACCCTAGAATTTGTCATTCAGTAGAAAAGCACATCAGCATCTCTAGCAAACATTCATCATTGTCCCATTTGCACCAATGGTAAATGAAGCTTTTTACACAGTAATTTTACATAAAAGCACATCAACCTCTCTAGCATCATTCATTATTTTTCGTTTTTTTCCCGTTTGCTCCAATGGTAGATGAAGCTTTTTGCGCAGCAATTTTACATACCCGAGCGTGTTACCTCATTCATTTGGAATACTAGGAGACATCAAGAAATACGACACTGACCCTTTGTTTTATGACCAGTCCTAGTTGAAAAACTCAAACTCATCTTCATGCATAATAAGAACTTCAGAATTGTGAAGTCGGATCCCCAAAAGTAAAGTCACTAATTATTTTATTTAATAAAGGGCCAATTCTTTTATAGATTTCATTTTCACGTTATAAATTTAAAATTTTTTACATGAATACTCTTCTAAATATCGAATTTTGTATAAATATTCTTACAAAAATGATATTTATATGTAAACCTTCATAAAACTCTATTATTGTACAAATGATCATCATATAACAGTTATTTTAACGATATTAATATATATATATATTAAAAATAAAATAAAATTTTATAATTATGCTAATGTTTTTTTTTGGAATCGCAATCTATTTACACGTCTACCCATTAAAAATATTTTAATTATTTTAATTTGAAACTGTTAATTTTTTTAATGCCCTTAAATAGATGGATAAATATGCAAAATAAAAATAAAAAATAGAAAAACAAAACAAATATTTACAAAAATATACATGCAAATATTAATTTTTAAAAAATATTCATGCAAAATTCAATATTTAGAAAGATAGTCATACAAAAAAAAAATTCTAAAATTTAAGTATCGATAATTTCAGGTAATCATGTAGTAACTGTGATATCCAAACCAAAACAACAATCAAACCCAGGCCAATTCGCCATGTTCTCATATAATTATAAAATCATCATTTCTGTTTCAACTCCGGTAGGATACAAGGTCTTTTGGCCGAGAATACGAAGACGCTTAAGAACCACTTCCCTCCGAAGAATATTGTTGCTCCTTTCTCATAACGATTGATGCATCCGAGCACCCGAACCATTTCTTGAACTCGGCGGTAAACTTGCCGATTAACTACAGGAAATGATCTGAGTACAATTCTGTTGCCAGCAGGACAGATCAAGTAATTCAATGATCACTAAACATGAAGTTAACAGATGTTTCTCACCCTCCATCCTAACAAGAGTTGGGCACTGGGAGGATGATAGAATCCACAAATATCTAAACAATTTCAACAAAAAAGTTCATACTGCCAAAAGATTACATGATGACATATCATATCACTAACAGGTTAAACAAGGAGAGTAGAAGAAATGAACGAAAGAAATTTATGATAGCCAACCAGAAACTCATTTAAAGAAGAACAGCATGTGAGAACTCAAACCACGAAGAAGATACAGCTCCTCGGTAAGATCCATTTAATTGACTCTAAAGTACACAGCCAATGATAACAGATGAATGGTTCATCCTGATAACCAAACTGCCTTTAACCAAATTAAGCATGTAAACAATTATGTCCTTCGATTCTCAGTAATAAAAATTTGCTAAAATGTAACTCAACGAGAATCAAACAAACAAAAAAAACTGGTCAAGCAGAACTGATCAAAATGCTTCTTGGTGACTGTCATCCAAATGGAAGCAGCTCTCTGACCCCGTTAAGAAGATGTCGCTGCTGTAGCCCTCCTCCTTGGAGTTGCTTCAGTTCCTAAAAGAGAAAATCCACATGATTTATAAGAATACCAATAAGAGAAACTGAAACCAAAATATTTCAGTTGATATTAAAGTTTCGAGTAATTATAGCCAGTGACCACATAAAACAAGGTTAATATGAAACCATCACGAAAGAGTTGAACAATGACCAAAATGAGCAAAAGACCAAAAGAAATTTACAGATAAAAGATAAATAAGCCACTGGCCCTTTGTTATATAGCCATAAATGCCAAGCAAAAATTGATCGACATATATAGGCCTTGTATGCTAAAAATCAACACAATGATCTGATTCTAGCTTTTGCAGCATACATAAATATTTCTGAATGTCTTCATTCAAAGGGGCAATACCTTCTCTGAAATTGCTCTTGAACCTTCGAGGCAAGTGACGAAGATACCTCATCCTTCCTGTGCCTGTTGTCTTTCTTCTTATGGCCTTCACACTCCAATTATCTGTTACATAATAGATATATAGAATGTTTGTCACTGACAAAAACCACTTCACGGCAAGGTCAAGTGCCAAGTTATCCAATCAATGAAGTTGAAAGTACTAAAACTGCCACAAATTGCTGGGAGTAAGCCACAATGGATTTGGGCCAAAGCATCAGTCATCACAGTGTCTCCTTAATAAGAAACAAAAGGTAGGCTAGAATATGTCATGACAGAAAAATATAGGAACAATTGACAGAGTATTTTGTTGCATTATTTTATTGCACGATTTTAGTACAAATTATTATTCTAGTGGTCTACATATTCTGCACGAAAACAGATCATCAATAATTGATTAAACATGTCCTCAATTTACGTTTTTCCTAGATTTTTTCTTATTTAGCCCCAAATTTTAACTCATTCTACCTTTTTCTTTATTGCTTTCAGATGCCTCACAGACAACTATTACATCTCAGCAAAAAAAAAATGAAATAAAAGTGGGAGTACAAATATTAATCCGTACACAAAATAAGGAAAAAAATTTTAAAAAGGAGAAATTAATTCCCCAACCTCCCGTTGATTGTGGTATAATAGAAAGTTCTTATTGAGCGGAACTTCTATTTCCGGTCCAAACATACCGCTACCCCTAATTCCCGGTCCCTAATAGCGATTTTCATTTTTTAAAATTCCAAAGATGCCCCAAGAATAAGATTTTAAGGGTTGAAATGCAGATATAGGATTCCTGCTATCCCCAAGCCGATTGCGATTCAAAGAAGACTCGGTCAAAAGCAACAAAGTGCAGAGGATTCCTCTTTACGGACCTTCTTTACCTCATATTTTATAGAGAGAGAACCAAAAGGGAAAGAAAAGATTTGGCAAACATAGAAGAAGAGAATTTGCCCACTTCAATTGTCGAAATAAGTTTCCATAAAAAATCTCTACTGGCCAAAAATTCTTTGAATTGCAATCGGCCAGGATATTGGGATCTCGGTAATCGGTATATCAACTTGGAGAAGAATACATAAGAAGCAAGTCGGCCAGGGGATAGCAGGACCTCGACAATCGGCCAGGGGATAGCGGGATGAGTTTCCATAAAAAACTACTTTTGATCGAGTCTTCTTTGATAGCAGGAATTTTGTGCCGCATTTCAACTGTTAAAATCTTGTTTGTGGGGCATCTTCGAAATTTTAAAAAATGAAAATCACTATTAGGGACCGAAAATTAGGATTAGCAGAATGTTTGGTCCAAAAATAGCAGTTTCGATCAATAAGTACTTTCTGTTATACCACAATCATCGAAAGGATGGGGAATTAATTTTTCTAAAAAATTATATATCACAAGCCCTCTGAACCGGTTGTTATAAAACTGGTCAATAGAGACTAAAAGTTAAATTCCAGTCCAAGGATGGACTGGACTTTAACTTCCAAAAAAAAAAATTGAACCAGCGTGGGGCAACAATCATTTCATCCAATATTTCATTCCCTTCACGCAGTAGCATGCGTTGCACATCTCATGCCCTTGTGACCATTGCCCAGAACCGCCGCCGCTTAAACAGTTTGCCCCTTTTAAATGCTCCTTTTAAATGATAGAACGCTTTATTGAAAAAATTAACAGCTAGAGAGATTTAAACACTCATATCACCTTCAAAGAAAGCGCTAGATTTACTAAATCGAGGCAAAGTTACAGAGAAATTACGCACAAATTTTATAAAGATAAAACAGCGCCCATCAGTCTGCGGAAATTATCCAAATTTTTGCATTAAAGAATAAAACAGAATTTCGTGTTGCGATTTCGTGGATTTTCCAACAAAGAAAATTCACCAAATCCATCAGATCCATGAGTTGCTGATAAGACATCAACATAACTAGTACATGCCCTAAACAATATCTTAATCCACTAAAAAACTCAAAAAAATAAAAAGAGCCAAAAAAAGAAAAGTATCAAAAGATTGCGACTGGATCGGTGAGAGCACTTACACTTGCGGATTCGCGCAGAGGGGTATCCACAGGAGGCGCAACGGCTCTTCTGGAGGTGGAAGCTCCTGCGGCCACACCTCACGCAGAGCGTGTGGGTCTTGTTCCTCCTCTTGCCGAAGCTCCCCGTGCCCTTCCCCTGCCATCAAACCAAACAGAGAAAGTAAAAGCCGCCGCTCAGAGCAAGGATTAGCGAAACACCGAGAGGAATCCCCATGGGATCGGCTTTACCATTTTAGAACGGCGTTCTTCCCGGTCGCACCTTCTGAGATTGGCTCGGCGGCGGACGCGAGAATGAGAAAGAAGCGCGCACTCACCAAAACCCTAGCCGGCGGAGCAGCGAATCTTATAGCCTTTTGTCTTGTACTGTTGCCCTCTATCTTTGGGAAAATTACAGAAAGGCTTCGTCAAATCCAATGGCCGTGATTTGAGATCAACGGACAAGCAAATTCTAGCCGTTAATTGAACCGTACATGGAGGAACCAAGGTTCGTCATGCAAGGGTGATAACGGCAGTTAGTAGTCCAGGTTTGATCAAACTCGTACCAATATAGTTTGAGATTAAAAAATATGCTGCTATAAGAATAATGCTCTAAAATAAAAAATAAAACATAATGGTCAATAAAAAATATTTTGTGATTGTTGATTGAGTGACAAATCATTTTCTTTGATACTTTAGAAATTTAAAATTATGAATATTAATTTATATGGATGAATGCCAAAAATGCTACATAATGATCGTCACTGTTAATATATAATGGCCATTGTACTAAAATGGCAATCAAATATTTCTTATTGTTTGAACTTAGTCCTATAGCGTGTGAATGAGTGTGGTTTGATAATGGATTTTAGGAGGTGGAAAATACCTCGAAAACTCTCCCTATAGTTGTAAGGATTATATCATATATTTAGCTGAGTCATATGATAGTCTCTTTCCAATGCCAACAAGAAAAAAATCTAAAACTATTTTCAATGATCATCGTTCAAAACTATATTATAAATATCTTGATGAATGATCATTATCGAATGAACTTAGATCTCATTTAAAAGAAGACAAGATGTTCTAAGATCTTGATCAATGCATGGAGTCTACAATATGTTGATATAAAGAGCATTCTCAAGTATTCATTTTGTATTTGACCTGTGATATAATAAAAACAAGAAGTTGAGCTTGTGTATTTATGGTTTCTGCTCTTTTGAAATAAAAGAAAAAAATTAATCTGCATATCATTATAAAAAATTATAAAATTCATGTCCAATTATTTGATTATTTTTATAGGCATATTTTTAGTTGATTTCATCTCTTTTCAGTTTTATCCCACCAAATTCTTTTGAATCATTAACGAATATCAAAAAATATTTATAGATTGTATTTACAGATGTTCTGGCACTAATCTTAAAAAAAGGAAATGATTAGAAAACTACAATAGCTACATTTAGAACAAAAATTCAAAGTAAAATTTAATTTCTTTGATTGCATTTCACTTTAGTATAAATGTTTTATAGGTTGTGTATGCAACGACGTATAGCGTAATTTATCTGCATGTTCTTACAAAATGGAAATTGGGAGGGTTATGAGATCCAAGGATTCTATCATCCAAGCAAGAAGCACCAACCTCAAGTATATCATAAAGTTATCGGATTGTGACATTATACAAATTTAACTATGCTTGACAGCCTATTGGGGCAAATGGAAGAAGAAAAATTGATTAGGCTGCCAATGAGCCATGCCAGACTCAACAACTTGAAAATGCGTTTGAAAAAGCGAAAAAAAAAAAGAAGAAGAAGAAGGGCACATGGGAAGGAAGACGGTGAAGAAGTTTTACCAAACATGGCTTAAAAAAAAGAAGAAGAAGTTTTACCAAACCTGGCTAAAATTAAGCTTAAACTAGCTTAACCTGCTCTAGCTCTTTAAGATCCCAATGAAAAGAGAAGCTACCATGAGGCTGAGTTATTTTTTTGCAAAATAAAACCACCTCTACTCAATGTGACTGGGATTTGATTATCAAATTCTTTGGTTGTTTTTTTAGTAGGCTTTGGATTTTCTACAACATCAAGTTTGGGATATAATAGTCATTTGCATATAACCCGCGTAATGCATGGAATGTAGTTTTTTCTTTTTTCAACTATTATTGAATAGAGTATAGAATAGATAACAAAATTAGAATAAAAATCAATAGATACAAGAGCCCAATTTTTTTCTAAAATAAATTTTGATGTTAATATTGTGATATTATAATACCATACAAATTTCTAATAGTGAATGTACATCTATCAATGTAGTAAAATAATATATTATTATAAAAAATAAGATCATGATCCAACCTTTAGGAGTTATTTAAATACATTACAGCAAGACCATTAATGATCATACCTTCATTTTTAAGTAAGATCATGATTGTAAAAATGTAATAGAGTTGAGCAAAATATTAGAGTAATCTAATGAGCCACTTAGGATATGGGTAGGGTATAACATTAATGAAAAATATTTTTCACTAGTATCTGCATACATTAAGCAAATATAGTTATTAATAATAAATTTTTATATTTAATAAAGTTTAATGAGCTAATAAATTTTTATTGATGATAATATATCCAAATATAAAAATTTATTAATAATGTTATTAAATGGATGTCTACGCGGCAAATGGAGAGCTTGCACAAGTAGAATCTCCCTTTCCGTGTGTGTGTGTAAAAAATAGATGCATGCCAAATAATATTTAAAATATAAGTACAAGCAAAGAAAAATTATAGCAAGCAGACTTGCCCATGACATGGATGATTATGCCAAAAAAAAAAAAAAAAAAAAGCTTTCACAAGCTAATCATGGCACACAACTATCAATCATGCTTGCCCTTATTTTATTAACAAAAATATTTTTAGCCAAAATTTATTCAAAAATACAACCAAACAAAAATAAAAATAACTTATTATTATTATTATTATATACTTTTTGGCTAGTTTTTTAAAGCAAAATTTTGGTACAAGATGGCATTATTATTTTAATTGACATAACCCGTCATGATCCATTTTTTATGAGTTAGGATATCATAAAAAAAACTATATGGAGGATATTTTAGTTAATTATGCTGGTACAATCAAAATAATCAAAGATCCTAGTATTTGCTTTTCAAAATTATTAGCAAGAAACTGATATAAATATATTTAAATTTTAAGCCCAACTCGTGCAAAACACTTTTGTTTTGGGACCGCTTGTCTCTCCCTCTTCCCCTGTCGGTTCCCCATTAAGGCATTGCCATCTCTATTGCGCCGGGCTCGGATTGGGTGTGCTCGGGCTCGATTTACGTCGGGCCCATTTGGCCATGGACCCAGAAAAACAAACAAGAAAGAAAAAAAGCCCAACCTACCAAAGAATTTATCCGTGTCTAAGTCCAAAATCCGACCGGCCTTGGTTTCAAACGAAGCATTTCGTTAATCCGTTAATCGCGCACGTTCTAAGGCTAGGATTGAAAGCTTGCGTGATGGAGTGGAAGAAATATTTTGAAAACGAAATATAACGACAATCAGAATAGGGATGGCACGTGGAAGACTGATAAAATCGAAATTTCAGCCGATGATGCGCTGAATTGGGGTCAATGTGCCGCTGAATCTTAGGTCTACATTACATCGGGACTTCATTTCATCAGCAGTAAGAATGTTTCAGAGAATCACATCCGTCCATTTAAAATTTCTCGTGCACCGTACGCAACGTAACTCTGCTTCAAGAAAAACGCGCCTAATGCGTCAACGCCGACCGCTTCCCATTTTTCTGTGAGGGTATCTTCGGAAATCCGTCTGACCTCCCACCGTCACGTCCCCGTATATACGTACACGAATTCCCATCCGAAGCGCGGCGAGAGAAAGAGGAGGGCAGAGGAACTGGGAAGGGACCTCGGTATCTCCTCGCCACCACCGTGTACGCTTCCTCGATTCGAGCTGAGATCTAGGGTTTCTGGGGCCAGGCCTAGGGTTCCGATCGCTCTGCTGTAACGATGCTCTCATTGAGGGAGAAGGTGGCGGACAAGCTCTATCGTCTTCTTGCGGACTCGCCATCCTCGCCTTCCCCTCCGACTGCCGACTCCCCCATCGCTCGCGACGAGTCTCAGGTAATGCCGCCCGCTCGATGCTTACCTTACATTGCTTTCTGTTTGTGGGAAATATTTCATCTCTTCTTGCGTGATGGGTCACGGAATCCGATGGTACATTCCTTTTTGTAGCATTCAATTTCTCTAATCTTAGGGATTTCAAGTTGAAATCAAGATAACTTTTGTGTTTCTTTTGATCGATGTATTCTTGACGTCTGTGTCATCAGATGAATATTGTGAATTGACCTATTAGCTGTTGGAGGGGCATCAATTCTTTATTTTTAATCTGGGTATTTTAATTGGCTTTTTCTTTTTTATATAATTATTATAATGAGAACCTATTAGCTGTTCGTGGGATGCCCTTAGTATCTATGGCTCTCCTTTTTCTTTGGTCTGTTTTAAATAATTAGTATAACGATACTTTATAGAAAGGGTGGATGCTCTCTGTCTTTTTCGCGAGTAGCAATAATGCCGTGGACTTTTAAAGTAACTTTCTCAGAAAAGATCAACTTGATGCCTCAACATTAGGGTTTGGGATTTATTTACAGGACATTTTGGCTTGATCTTTGATCACGAGAGCTTGACAGGTATATCATATCAACAAAAGTTTTTATAGAAGGTTAAGAGAAGGAAGCCCTTTCTGGTAGAAAACTTGGAGAGTCCTGATTCCAGATCAAGAACTTAGCACGGGGAAATTTCAACAACAGGGAATTTCCAGAGATCGTTGGGCCATTGAAATGTGAGAACGCGGCACAACTTGATTTTTTGATGGAAGAAAAAGGGAAATTTCTGATGCAGTATGAGAATACTAGTGTATAAGAAATTTCAAATGGAAGGGAGTGGGGGAGGCAGTAAGTCAATTGAAAGATGACAAATCTATAAATAGAACTTTTCTATGAACATTTCTAGTTTGCTTTAGAAAGTGCTCGCTGCTCAGTGTCAGGGATTGGGAGTAAGGGAGCATGGTGATTTTTGTTGCTCTTTTAGAATTTTAACTTGTCAAATAAACAATGTAAGCTTTCAAGTGGTGGTTAAAATCTTAATGTTAGCTTAGGTTTTAATCAGGTTTTTGTTTAGCTAATCCTATGAGGTGCTAACTAAGAATGATGCCACTATTGTCTTAAATGATGTGTAGGTTACCCCAAATTTTTCATGAAAGCGTATATATTCCATTATAAATTACTCACAATTTTATTTCTGAGAATTAGCAACTTAAAATCATCAGTTATGCTTGAGTAAAATGAATCTTAACCATTTATATGAAGACGAGAAAAAAAATAAAAAAAGAGTGCACAAAACAGTTGGGTTGGTAACTGAGATGGAGAGATTTCAGGAAATATTGGGAAGCAAATTTAGAAAGGTAGTTGATGTCTAAAATGGTACGATTTAACTGTAGTTAACTAACGAATAAGAACATGACACATCATTAGTGATAACTGGGGAATCACCTTAACGATAACATTTCTCCTTTTTCTATTTTTTTCTTTATTTTTAGTTTCTTGATAGTCAGATCAGCAATAGGTTTTAATGTTTTGGATGCTCAGACGAGCACCAATTTTGCTTTTGTTCTGACTTTTAGGTTTATATTTTAATGTATACACAACCTCAATGTGTATTTTCATCCATGTTCAAAATGACATGTTCCTTAAGTAGTTTATAGTTTTACTTTGTCATATAGTTTTTGAAGTGTAGGGTATTCTGCAGCATATGAAATAACTATAGATTTTTTTTTAATTACGTAATTGAGTTTTAAAACAATTCTCATCCGACTTGATCAATAATATACAATCCTATGGTTGCTTCTGTTTTGAACAATGTTGCTTAGAAAAATATTGTTAACTTTGACTTGAATGATCATACTTGGATTAAAACTTGATCTCCATTCTTTTGAAACCTGCCTGGATTTTTAACAAATATATTTTCTTGCTTTCCATGCCCATCATGTTGAATGTCTTGATCATTTCTTTCTACATGAGATTTGGATGACCTGCTAGTTAACAAAGATATAGTTTGAGGGAAAAACCTCTTAATTATTGATGAGATGAGATGACGATAAGGCTTTGCAGCATTGTTTTGTTACCTGTGCTGATAATTTATATATGTATGTCGTCATCATTGTTAAAAATGGAGCAAAATTCTTCTGAAGATGTAAGATTGATTCTTTTATCCATATAAAACCTAGCTATGATGACTGATTGGTGTCCCTCATGTCATGACTGCTTCAATCCACTCCTTTGTTCTATATGACACTTTAGCTGAACCTCTTTCCTGATTAAGCAATTAAGCAACTAATTTCCAAAGAAGTGACTGCATGATGCCAAATTACCCATTTCCATATCCCAGGATCGAGTGGGTGAATAAGTTTTAATTAGAGGATGCAAATGTCTGGCTTCTTGTTTTTTTTTGACATGTGTTATTCTAGTTTAACATTTTATTATCAGTCGATTACCCTATCTTTGCATGTTAAAGTGCTAAGGTTTTATTGACAGATCCATCTTATCTTTTCCTGTGAATTTTCGTTTGTACTTGATTCCTTGCAATGCTTTATTTGATTGTAATAACTAATCCTTACTAGCATGGGTTATACCACTCTACTCTTGAAGATTGATTTTCACTTAACAAAAATTCAGATTCCAGAATGAAGCAGAATGCATTAATGATCTCTGTTCCATCAAATTTGCATCTTCACTTTTATATTTTCTTATCCAAACTCAAATCATACAGCATAAACATTTCACATTGTGCAGGCAGTGTCCTTTTCTTCAGAGGAATTTACCACTTCCAAGACATCTACTTTCTCTTCATACATTTTATCTCTTCTCCCTACAAGATCTGACATTGATGCAGAGAAGCCAAATTCACCTGCTCGTCGACACAGTAGAAGAACATTATCGTCTTGCTTGTTGCCTGCACCATTGGATTGTAGTGAGGACTCCAGAAATGAAAGTGATGAAACAGTTGAGATTTTGAAAGAAAAGCTAGACCATGTCTCCGAAAGGAATATTAACAGATCTAATGGAACTGAAGAAGCATCAACTTCACATGATTCTGGAGAATATGTTTCATATCTTTCAGAAAAGTCTGCATTTATATCTGCAGATTTGTTTGAGTTTTTGCAGTCATCCCTCCCTAATATTGTGAAAGGGTGCCAATGGGTTTTGTTGTATAGGTAATGTGTTGTCAATAGATTATTTACAAATGGTACTTAAAGTTTTTTTTTTTTTCTCATTTTTTCTTTTCCCTGATTTATTATTGCTCTCTGCAAATGAAGGGCAGTACGTGGAGACATGGGATATCACTTCACACGCTTCTTCGTAGGAGTGTTAATCTCCCGGGCCCATGTTTACTAGTGAGTGTATTCTTGCTCCTAGACAAGATTTTTTTCGGGTTATCTCTTAAATTTTAAGTGCTCTTTATTTCTGTGCTTAGGAGCTTTTGGTTTTGTGGTACTGCCAGACATGTGCACATGCACATCCACGTAAATGCATATATTGTTAAATAATTATTTTGAGATATTTTTGTGCTTTCTAGATTGCAGGGGATATGAAAGGTGCTATATTTGGTGGTCTGTTGGATAGCCCTCTAAAACCTACAGCCAAAAGAAAATACCAGGTGAGTCTCTAAATTTTTTCATACTGCAATCATCTGATCTTGTTATGATCCCTTTGTTTGCTTATGTTGCTTTTCCACTGTCTTGAAGTTTACATTCATCATATTGTTTTTGGATAGGGGACAAACCAAACATTTGTATTTACTACCATTTATGGGGAGCCAAGACTCTTCAGAGCAACCGGTATTCATCTTACCATCAAATAATCCATTCTTTTTCCTTTGCTGCATGTTGACCTCTATGCATTCAAAAATTCATAAAAGTATGTCTTTCTCAAACTCATCACAGTGCCTTATGTTTAAAGGAAGTTTTGCAGTAGAGTTGGATGGTGGCATTAGGATCTAATTCAGAAAAAGATATATTAAATTCATGTTTTACTGGTATTTGGAAAAGAGAGCTTCTGAAAGAGGTTTTATAACTTCAGTTTTGCCAGAATCTATGGCAAAAATGGTATATCTTTCACCGGAAAACTCTTACACCTCAACTATCTCTTTAGATGTCAGGACAATATTAGCATCAACTGTTTGTGAGTTGCTGTTGGTTGGAATTTTGTGTCCTTTTATATTAACTGAAGGTTCAACAGTCAGATTCTATTAGCACACAATGTTCTCATATTTGTGGCTATCATAAAATCTTATTTGGTTCCATGGTGTCATCTGTAAGAAAATTGACAAAAGTTCTATAAGCCCGGTTATTCTGCATTACACTCTTAATTTCCTTGCACTCATGAATGCGAGTTTAGCGAATGTCATATATGTGCTCTTCGATGATACTTGTTAACTGTGAAGAAATATCTGGAGGTTTTATGGAAAAATAAACTTGCACCGATAATATTAGCACATTTTGTGGTGTCTGGTGATGAATCAAATATTCAAAATTTCAAATACATAAATGTTAAAACAGAGAATATGAGCAGGGAAAATGGTAGGCCTTACAATTGTATGAGGAAATCAGTCTAAACCACTGATGGCATTAACTGTCATATAATTTTTTATGTTATAGTATACACATAAAAATGTATCAATGAACCACAAGCGAATTATATGTACCGGTATCATGAAGAAATTGTATCTAAGGAACCTGACAACAATTCATAGTATGGCATTTAGGTAGCATGGCAAGGACATTTTTTTTCCCTCCTGAATATGGTGAAGAGACCCATTAAGAGAGGATCGTTTCACATTGCCAAATTTACACGTGACTACCACCCACAGTCAAGAAAATAGTTTAATGGTCTTGCCTAAACATGTATCTGATTTGAAATTCAATCTCATATTTTGGATCTTTAAATTCTATTAGCCTGCTAAGAAGTGAATATGTTTATCTTTTGATGGGTGATACCATAAATTATGAACCTTACCCCAGATGGATGGGAAAGGCTTGTTGGTACTTTTTTTACTAGGTTTGCTATTTCTGAAGAGAGAGATGAAAAAGAAAAGATGATCTAAGTGCACATGTTCTGCAGATTCTGCTAGAAGTCTGTTTTGTACACATCTATTTACTTTGTTGCAACTTATTAAATTCATGTTATTTCTTAGCAGGTATAACTTTGCTGTGTATGCTTTCTGTAGTAATCAAGTTGATTTGGCTGTGATGGAAATTTCAGATATAAGAACTCTTAGCCTATCTATATGGTGCACAAGTGACATCAAATGGAATATTTTTTAGCAGAACATGTGTATCTAGCAGCTAATGTAACCCAAGCATTGCCAAATTTCTTCTGTGGAAAAAATTCTTCTTAATCATCTTTCCTCCCCTTTCTCTCTCTAATATTGGGATACTACACAGGTTCAAATCGGTACTATTACTTGTGCTTGAATGATCTATTGGCATTTGGTGGGGGTGGGAACTTTGCATTACGCCTTGATGAAGATTTGTAAGTAAACTATTTTTTTGTCAATAATGCAGTATTTCTAGAGATTGAAATTCAAATGACATCTGCATCCGTCAAATAATACAGACTTGTATGACCTTGCATTTTTTTTATGGATCTCATAATTGCAGCTTATAAATTATTTTCTGCTAACTTTTTCTTTCTTGTCAAAAAGATTACATGGAATGAGTGGCCCGTGCGAAACCTTTGGGAACTTATGTTTGGCTCATAGCGAAGAATTTGAATTAAAGAATGTTGAGGTAATATTTGTAAACTTATCAGAAGGTAGATATGGTACCTCAGCATTGTTAGAAGTCTTTATTGTTTATATTGGTGTGTTTTTTTGGAGTTTTTATCCTTTTTTTCCCCTTTTCAAGTGGTGCCGGCATGTTGCATCTTGATAGTTTGGATGATATTATCTTTCTAGTTGACAGGTTAATGATAATCACAAATGATAACCATTATCCACATAGGCATGCCATTTTCTAAACCATATTCATGCTGCATTCTTGCATCACATAAACACTTTGTCACCACATGGGCAATCTTTGCTTGATTTAATACTAGAACAAAACATCTAAATAATTTTACATTGCTGCCTTTTCTTATGATTGAATCATGTTCTTTTGGTCCTTAATTTTACATATTCATGAGTAAGATGATTGGAGGAATTAGAAAAACGAAGAAAATTTAGTAGAACGAAACATCTAAATAATTTTGCATTGCTGCCTTTTCTTATGATTGAATCATGTTCTTTTGGTCCTTAGTTTTACATATTCATGAGTAAGATGATTGGAGGAATTAGAAAAAGAAAGAAAGTTTAGAAGAAGAAGAAGAAAGGAAGTTACAAAGGAACATATAAAAGGCCATCAAAACGCCCCTAGATGGGGGCTGACCAGTTAGGGAGTTTGGGGACTGACCGGTTTGGGAGTTTGGGAATGAGATAAAAGATAAAGTGATAAGGGAGAGAAAGGAATGATGCTCAATTTCGATCCCAAGCTGTGCTTTCTGTTATATTTCTTCGAAGATCCATCCCTTAGGTGGTTAAGGAGTTTTTATATTGGTTATGGCTCAACATATAATCCCCAGGTACATATAGCTATGGCCAACTGTAGAATGATATGCTTATAGTGCTTTTCCATCCCAATTCTAACTTAATATACAACCTTCCATTTTCTATTCCTTTTGTAATGATGGAGCTTATACATCTATAATGTCTAGTTTGGAGTAAGTACACAAATGCCAAGGGCACCTGAAACTTTATGAGGAAATTTACTTGTTAGTTCCTTGGCCTAGCATAAGGAGTGACTAGTTATTTGTCATTTTCCTAAGTGATCACTAACTATTATATATTTTACTAGCTCATGCAAAATTCGTTTCTTGCATTATATATTGTTGCTTGGTTTTAGAATACATCTTCGCAAAACTTCACTGAAAATCTTTTTTCGTATATTAAATTTTTTTAAGCCCTAAATCCATGTGCTATGCAAGTCAGTTAAGCATTTTTTCTGTGCACTGAATCTGGCAACTAGACCTTTTCTTTTCTTGGTTTTCCATGTTAGTAGGTGCCTACCAATGATGTATAGTACTAGTAGTAGGCCTCTGATCAAAATGAGATAAAAACCAATTTATATCTGCAAATCTTTGCAAAACTTTTGTGTAGCTGAAACATTATTCCTTTTGCTGGAGCTCCCTGGATACACTGTCTGATAATGCGAATTTTTGGGAGAATGCACAAACCAGCCCTGCCTATAACAAACCAGTTGTATAATCAACTTGTCACATAAGAATGCATATTCAGGATCAGTTGATGCATCTAAAATTTTGTGTAGTATGCTTTGCTTATTGGGATCTGTCAGTTGAATTCAAACTTCAATACCAAAGAAAGTAAAGCTAAATAAATTCATGATGTGTCCTCGATTGCTAATTGATCTTTTATTTCAAGACTAGTAAATTCCAGATATATGAATGTGCTTTAGACCCTCGTATGAATTGATCTCATGCAAAAATAGCAAAATGCTAAATTTGACGTTATATGTCTTTTATTTAATTTTAATGAAATTGCACTAGATTGAGTCTGTGATCTATTAAGATTGAGAGACCTGACACCCTGACATTTTGGATCATCCGCTGCTGCACCCAATCTGCAGACCGGCTATATCCATTTAATGCCTGTTGTTGCACGATAATGTTTTGATATGCTGCATTCGTTAATAAATTTCAGTGTTATTTAAAGCTTTATTGGGCACCAGTTGCTCAATATGTAGGTATTGCATGAGACATCTCTCAGTTTCTTGCCTTCTGTCTTTGCAGCTATGGGGTTTCGCTCATTTGTCACAATATCGCACATAACTGTTGGTAGGATGCCGTTACTTTTGTTGTATATCATTTTGTTCGTTGGTTTCTACGTTTCTTTAGGGCAAGGATCCTCATTTGAATTGCTTTTGTTGCAAAATTTCTTTAGTTGGATGTCATTTGATGTGTTGCCATCTTCAATTCTGGGTAACCTGTCGAAGTCTGTGGAGAGGTTGTACTCTAATTCTTTGTTCTCGAGTGGTTATGTTGAGCCTTTTTATGATCCGCCTGTTGAATGATCACAAGCACAAAAAGATTAAAAAAAATCAAGTGCCATCCCGGGATCCGTTGATGGTCTTATTGGTTGTGGGGATAAAGAATCATGCCAGAGATCTAAATAAAGATCTGCAGTTGCTTCTATGGTTCCATGCTTGACATTCACGGGAGGTATTTTCCAGCTGGTTGGTCTTGTCTAGATAGAGGTGAACGATATGATGATCTATCTGGCAGTGGTGAACTATATGATGATCTATCTTCGGTGGCTGCTCCAGTGTGATTTTTAGGCCACTGTCAATTTGTAGGTAACTTTTGATTTTATAATTTAGATTCAAATTATTGCTTGAAATAGACAGATTGATGTGCACATTTAGGCCTTGTACCATATTGACAACTCAAAGAAGCATGGAACATAGTCTGAGCAGTCACAGCAAGCGTTTGCTGGAGGTGCAGTTACATTTCCAGAAACCAGTCTACCATCATCTTGATTGGCATTTTGATCTGCCTTCCCCCCTACAATTATGCCAGAACCATTTTGCATTCAACCACGCGTTTATCTGGATGGATCAGTCCATGCTTCCCCCTCCTGGTGGCCGTGGTCCATCAATTTGGTCGGGCCTGACCGACCTCGATTACTTGAATTTCAACCCTCTTTGACCGGCTCCTCCTCTCGGCTTTTTATTCAGGTTAAATCTTGAAAATCGGGTCGGAGTCTCAGGTGTGTTTCAAGTCTGGTCAGGTCATGGCCCAACCCATCGATAGGCTCAGGCTGTACTCTCTGATTCAACTTATTCTCCCATCTATCAATTGCTGCTCGCTTGGTGTTTCAAAAATCAAAACATCACTTTTTCTCGAAAGCTGTGTTTGTAAATAACCCTGTAGCCTATGCTCCATGGCTCATATATTGCCTTACTGATGGTGCGGTATCAAGGATACCACCGTCTTGCACGATTTAGAAGACAATATGTGACATGGCTTCTGTTATTCCCTCACCAATTTGCACTACATGGAACACAAACTTCATAGTTTGGATGCTGCAAATACATGAAAACCACTTCTCCAATCACCCATTCGCACCGCTTAATTTAACATGCTTCCTCGTCGGACAGCGATACAGATACAGGATGGATGCAGAGACATCCAGATAAATCAAGCACTTGCTCTCTTTTATTCTTTTCTGACTATTATTTTTTTTTAAATCTAACAATGCCCATTCTTGCCTGGAAAAGATTTGAGCAAAGAAACGACCTAGGCCTGCCTCAGCATGTTTTTCCTCTGTATCGTGGAGCCTCCTTAGCCTTCCACTGTCCCTCTCTTTCTGGGGAACTTTGCAAAGCCCTCACAAATGAAACTAGAATATGAACCAAGGAACGACGTCAAAATCACAATCCTCCCAGAATAAATGACTCTATGCTTTTACATCGACAACTCAAAACTACAATACGTCATTGTTTCACAGGACAACACTTCTATATAAAGATCCATTCGACGCTTCTTGGTTGCACCTAAAATACGAGGTGGGCATCATGGGGTCAACTGCTGATCTTGAGACCAGGGGCGTGCGGCGTCTTCCATGAATAACAGACGGCATCATCAAATAACGTAGCCCCAGATAATTTGTCATTCGAAATCAGTGATCTGGTGATTTGGGTTCTTCCGAGTCATTCCCTGGGAGACCAAATATTCGAAGATTACGGTCCATGGAACCAACAGCCATGTATTTTGCATCTGCTCCGAACTTTATGCATGTCACTTTTCCTGGCCATAAAAGACAACAGATAAAAAAAAGGCACAGAGAAGGATGTCCAAAAAAGAGCAAAACAAAAATAGCATGCCCAAAAGTAAACCAACTCCTTGGACTACTATGGAAAAAGACATCTAACTCAAAAATTTCACCTAATTCAGCATGTCTAGCGTAAAAGTTTAGAGTAGTAGGATCTTAAATGATTGGGAAAATTTACAATCATAAACAAGTGGATAACAGTGTACGAACCTGTGCCTGATAAATCAGCAAAAGTCTTAATATGATTCCATTCGATCTTTACATTTGCAACTTGGTAGACCCTGCATCAATTAATTTGAAAATAAACCTGATCAATGACCTGAAACAATTGGACAGAAAAGGATTTTGGCAAGTATGTCTCAATCATTGTATCCAAACAGATAATACACTCCATGAATTTATAACAGTAGGAACATACAATCACTGCACTACCCAAATTGATATATGAACAGTCTAAATAACAACAGCACATCAAGAATACAATAGCCGTGGATGATGATAAACAATCTCCCACCAACTGGTGGTTAACACTGAAGGATGCAGCAATTTCCACTCTAGAAAGCTTCAAGAATTAAAAACTGAGGTTTCATGCTGAATTTTCATGCAAAGGATGCTGATCGGATGCTTCCTAAATATACCAGTTTTATACCTACATCTGAGACTAGCTGTTCTATAAAGGACTATTTTTCGGTGAAGCATACCTTATATCAGATCCTGCAATTGCAAGATAGCTTCCACTAAAGTCGAATTCCACTGCAAATAACAGCATAGTTTCTATGCATTAGTGAAAAATGTCCAGGAACAATCATATATACAAAAGTGCAACACGCTACTAAGACACATATATTAACTCCATAAATTCAGAACGCCATTATAATAATTTGTAAAATTTATAGCTTAACAACAGTGCATTGTTCGGTAATTGAAGACAGACAACTCACAAAAGAATTTTACTCTTAGCTTCTTGGAATTTAAACTTTCAAGCAGGTCTGACAAAGAAGCAACCAAGGTTGTTGGAGACAAATTTATATAGAAGTACCACTTCTGGAGTAATGAGATATGAACCATCTCATTACCTAGAAGTGTGATATAAGTTTATTAGTTAAGGCAAAGATAATTAAAGATCTGATACATGAGCATGAGCGTACAGGGAAAATGTTCTGGACCATCAATAATGTCACATAATTGTAATGTCAAGATAATAAATGGTCTATCGTATGAAAATAAAGCAATAAAAAAACATGAATTTCCATTGACTTTTAGGATATAGAACTGAAACAAACAAGATCAGACAAAACGTTCGGATTTTCATCACCATATCATGGAGATTTTTTTTTTTACCAGAGTTTGTTGGACTATCTGAGTCATAGGGAGTAAAGGATCTGAAGTTCCTCAGCTTCCGAAGATCCCACAGCTTAACACCATCAAGAGCTGCAGTCTGGTCAATGAAGACGCAACACATTAGAACAAGGCGAAAAAGTTCTCCCTTGATGTTTCAGCATTTACTAGAGAGAACATACCGCAAGGAAATAACCGTTTTCAGAAAAAGACAAGGAAGTGACTGCTCCCACATGCCCATCAAATTTTGCAACATTTGACTGCAAATAACCGTAAGTCCAGGAAAGCTTGAAATTTTTCAAGGATAGGCGCAACTCAACCATTAGAATATTGTGAATTCAAATGTTTCACGCTTTTACCTGCGATTTTACATCCCAAATTCGAACAAGCGCTTCAGAAGTGCCTGTTCCAAGGATAAGACCATCAGGGTGAAAGGCAGCTGAAGTGTAGCCCTCTTCTCCTGAAGCTTCACCAACCTGCCTATGCATCTTATCAATTAGTTCACATCCTTGGGGTTTGCAAGATTGTTCTTATGCATGAGAGAGAGAGAGAACCTGAGTGAGGCATGATCCAGTAGCAAGATCATAGAAACACCAAGTGTTGTCCAAGGAAGCACTCACAAAATAATTACTCGAAGCATGGACCGTGACTGCTTGTACCTGGTTGAAAAGTTGAAATATAAATTAAAATCACTGATAAGAGGTATAACTAAAATAGCTTACCAAGTAACATGCAAGACCCAAAAAGATCAAGAAAGCTACCATACAATTTCTTGAACCACTACAAGAATTAAAATATCATATCAGGTAATGGAGCAGAAAAACTATCTTGCAGCTATGGTGGCGCTAAGCATAAATTCAGGGTGCATATTGTTTATTTTTTCCCACCAATTCTCTTTCAATAGATAACATAAATGGTAAGAAGAGTGCTGTGCGCATAAATTTTTCAGCAAATTCTGTATAACCATGCCTCTAAAACTAAAGGTTGTCACAGCATTTAATAAGAGTGTCAATTTATATTAAGCAAACTAGTCAATGATATGCAATCTTTGCGCCTGGGGGATGCAAAATCTGACATCTACCCACCAACCCGCACAAATCCCTACCCGGAATAAATGGGCCTGGAGGGGTTTTTCCTGAAGTCAGGTTGGTTCCAGGTCAACTCAAAATCAACCTGATTATAAATGCATGGGTTTCAGTTTGAGCCCCCAGACCTGATGGATCACCAGGAGTGATCTGGTCAGGAACCAATTCCTAGATTCAACATAGTTGATAGTTATCTAAATTTTTTTTTCATGGGGTTTGGTCCAGTTGAAAAAAAAAGGTTATAGAGAGTGATGGGCAGGATAGGCAAAGGGAATTTTGGGATGTGGGGTTGCATTTTACCTAACTTTATCCTTATTTAGTTTTGAAGTTAGATTTCATTTTGTCGTCTGTGATCTTTGAATACCATATTTAACTTTATTTTTTTAATTATGTGTGCTTGATGAGTTAAAACTTAAATGAGTTGGTGGGTGAATATGGCTTTATGCAAAATAAATGGGTTGGATATGCATTTACATTTTCCAACCTGATAATAAATAGGTTGGGTATTAGTTGATTTTTTTGATCCAAACCCAGCTCGACACAGGATTGCCACCCCTATCTGTGCCCTTGTTGACAATCCTTTACTCAGACAGCATCTAGGGCTCCTAGAGATAAAAAAAAATTTCACACCAGGTAAATCCTTCCTTTCCTCCTCTTACTAACATTATAGAATGTTCTTGTAAATTATGGTCAATACCAAATATATAAGCAGTGATTTCAAATCCCGAGTTTATTTGATCAGATTATTGAATCATCTATTACTCCTGAAATTTGTTTGATTCTTATTTCTACAAACATCTTTTTTAGGAGGATAATTAACACCCATTGTGTGGCATAGCAATAAATAACTTGCATATCAAGATTGTGTATATAGACATGTTTTGACTGGTTTTTCTCATCTTCAGCCTTCTAAATGGTTGATAGAAATGCTTTCAAAGATAAAGAATTGCAGTAAATAGAAGGGAGATAGTAACGCCCGCGCAACAGAAGCAAATTGCCTCCGCTCTGTGTTAACCTGTCTGAAAGATTACAGATAATCATTCATGTGGAAACTCGATCTCAGATCATTTTCAACGCAAATCTTGCTGCAAGCTAGCACATTAAGGCTCAATGTTAACAAGACTTTTTGGCAATCACGACAAGGCAATAGCCAAATCCAAACAGCTCAACACATAGGGATTACCACACTACAATTAAAGTGTTTTTCTTTTTTTGAGGAAAACTACAACATAATTCATTCTCATATGTATACGGTAGCAGCATACAGGTATGAATGGAAAATGGCAAGAATCTTAGATTCAAATATAAGCAACAAGCCATTAATTACCAAATTATTATATGATTTTAGCTAATAAGAACTTTCTGAATTACAATAATTGAAAATTGAAGTGTCAATCATGTTTAAAAAGTAAAGACTTCTTGCATGAATTGGGGTTATCATTTATCAACCACTTGTCCTAAAAAGGGAACATGCAGCTCCCAAATATTTTGCTATGGATGCAAGTTTCAGTGACTGATCATACCTCTGCACTATGGTCTTTCAAGATATGTAGACAATTATAATTCCCATCTTCAGTCCCGTGCCAAATACGAACAGTCTGCAGTAGAATGCAAAGTGAATCGACTCAGTGAGATAAAATTAACAACAGTCAGTGTTTACAGATATTTTGAAAATTATATGCAAGATCAAATTTCCAGTTTTTGGATTTTGAAAAATATATGCAATATCAAATTTCCAGTTTTTGTGATATATCCAAAGGCAGATAATGAACTTTGAAATTTTAGTTAGTATTTTACAGCTTACCGTTTCTGAAGCACAGGTTATACTTACATTATTCTCCAAATATGGCTATTTTGGAAGGTCAAATGTAAGTTAAACATACTTTCTACTTCTCAAATATCCTCATGAATAACAAGGGAAAATAGTGGTGGAATTTTCATCAGTCAGCCAGCTTAACTTTTGAGATCTTAGAGGATCCAACTAGTAGGTAATTAAGCATACCAATTTAAAGGACTTTCATCATGTGCATATGTTTGGAAGCATGCTCCTAAGAGAGGGCATTAATGCCCCAATGCAAACAAAATACAAACCAACATTCCCACCTACCAGCCCCTCATTGAAACATGCCCACCCCCAGCAAAACACATTTGGGCACACAGCGCACCAATTTTCTTCTAAGAAAAGATATGGTACTGCTTCCCTTTTTCAATTTTTCGCTTCATGTTCTAGGTATATACCCATTCTCATTTGTCTTTTTTCCTGATGAACTGATCCAACTACCATTTTATCAATAATTCCAGAAGGCAATTCTCAGCTTATAAAGTGCATATATGTAGCATGCATCCGTTGCACTTGCATTACCTCTTTTGAAACCATAGTATGCATATCAGCTATCTTCACGGCAACCATCCAATTCCCATCAATTGGCTGAATGAACAAACTAGAATAATAGTTTGTGCAAAATTCCACCTTAACATTCTGTGTCATGTTTTGATGTGGAGGATGAAATCAATTTACGAATCAATATTGATATTGTTTGATAGTTCCATTGGCTTGCAACATCTTATATCTAATTTCTTGGGTTATATCCATGCTTTTAGGATTCTCCTCATATTTATTAATTTTTCGAATTTATTATTTTGGGCCACCTTGACCTCTAGGCACCTACCTAGCACCTCTTGGGTTATATCCATGCTTTTAGGATTCTCCTCATATTTATTAATTTTTCGAATTTATTATTTAAGAAACTAAATAATTTTATATTTAAGATGTCCAAAATAAGCCATGAAACAGAGTAGTTTCCTATAGACAAAATGTGGATCATTTGGCAAACTAATTAAATATGAAACTATAGCAGTGATATATGGGGTAACAGATGCCTAGGTAATGACTAACCTTGTCTCCTGAGCCAGAAACAAAAAGCTCATCCCGAGGAACAAATTTCACACTTGTAACCTGTAATTTCAGTTAAATACTAATGATATTAGAAGGTTTAAAAAATCCGAGAAAATCAAGAAAGGTCGCTCTAATACAGGAAAAAGACAAAAACCTTCTTTGAGTGTCCAGTGAGTGTACATATGATCTGACCTGTTGACCTATCAAAAAGTACTGCATTTGTATCAATCCCACCAGTTGCAATTATATCCTGTTAATCATTTATGAACATGCTTCAAATAAGACATGCAGATTTCTCAAATTCCAATAAAAAAATGTATGTAATAATTGTTCTTTCAAAATGGCAACTATATTAATAACATTATACACAAAAAACTGAAATGGAAAAACAATTATTCTGTCAGGTTTCATATTTCTTCTATCATTCACAGCAATACTACATATGGACTATATGCATAACATGCACTGGTGACATCTCAATACATGTCTGCCCAATTAAAATACTAAAAAGAGTACTTAAACATTCGATTTAGATCTCTTAGTGGTACATACATGTGTATGTATATGTTAAATATGTATATACACATACATATGTACATGCATACACATATATATACGTATGTAATAAATAAATAACAAATAACAAACATGGTCATCTGTTACCCTTGCACTATGCATGGATATTCTGATATTCAACAAACATTAGCAATGTGAGTAAGTAAAAGCATGCTAAAAAATTATTCAATCTCTTAAAAATGAAATAACCAAACTATACAACCCCACCAAGCTTTATCATCATATTTGATGCTGGTTATTCTTCAATAAGGTATTAAAAAAGACTTCCTAAAAAATACATAGTGTCATGTCTGCAAGGTAACGGCTCATACAAAATTGCTCCAGCCACTCCCAAGTTGGGGTGCAAACCAGCTGAGCTGGGCCAAGTACAAAGGTGCCCAGTCTCTGCTTGTTATATAATTGAGCCCAAGTTTTGGCAACAACTATTCAAACTTGGCTCATCTGTTACTTGGACAAGCCTGTCATCAAGCAGAGGCTGAGTTTCTATTTATTTTTGCAAGCCCAGAGTGTTGTCTTGGCTTATCTGTGAGTCAAGGTCTAACTGATTTTGAGCTTGGCCCATTTCCTTATTGAACAAGCTTGATTGAACCATGCTACTAAGCCAAGCCTGCGCTAACAGCTCCGTTTATTTGAACACCAGAAGCAAATTTGTAGTGATTATCAAAAAATAAATTGATAGGTTTTAGACTAGGACAGAAGTTGGAAAACCCTTCTCTCATGTCAGCCAACTGTCATCAGGTCATAATATTTCAACATTTCATCCACATGGCTGTTGCATAATCTTCTCTCCATGCACAGGAAGCGTTGCCAATGCAGGTGTGGGTGAATACATAGAAATATTTTGTTAAGACAGACAAAAGCATGATAGCAGGTCGAAGCAGAGAAAATCATCAATATGTACCTTTGAAGGATGGATATCAACAGATAGTATGCCTGGCTTGTTAGTCTTGTGAAGGGGATGACTAGAAATCTGTGTGTACCTCTCCAGTGCGTCAATAGGTGCCAATGTAGGAGAAATCTAGCAAACACAAGAAATGCCTTACATCATTTAAGAATCAAATGTAAAAAGTCAAGCCCTAGACATCACTTTACTTTCTTCATCCGGTATAACAAAATAGGACCCCCTTCTCTCTCCATACGCTAGCCACGTGTGTGTGTGTGTGTTTATATCCTTGTATTCCATTTTGTTAATAAAATTTTGGTTCCAACCATTTCTTCCACAAATCATTAGGAAGCTTTGGCTCACATTGATACAAAAACAAGCTGCTATAGTTGCACAGCAAAAAGAATAAATACCTGCCGCTTCTTCCGCTGTCCTGAAAGCATAGCATTACACTCTGTAAGTTCTGCAATCATACCAGGATTTATACCTGGATGAATTCTTTTCCCATCAGGGCCCAACTCCTCCTCTGCAGCTGCAAGTAAGCAAATTCTTGAGATATGGAACCAATTCCTGCTGGACTACTAAAGTTCAATAATAACATAGAAAATAACAGAAACCTCTTTTCCCATTGCTGACAATATTGTTTGCGTTAGCAGAATATGCCATTGATGAAGGAATCTGTCTTTCAGCCTGAGCCAAGAGCATTCTCGCCTCATCCCTTTCCTTCTTTAATCTTGCTATAACACGGCATGCAGCATCATGCTGGCAAATAAATGTAAAGGAAAAATTAAAATAAGTCATGATAACCAAAGGCTTCATAAAGATGTATATATCAGACTACAGAACAAAAAAGACTTCAAACTAGATATATTTATATCAAAGATAAAGTTACTCTAACATCAGCTGCCACCAAGTAGAAAGAACACAGAATGCCCATATGCAATGCCAGAATATGCCACTAATTGCAAAATAAAATAATACAATTAATTAATACCTGGTATAGGGCATGACTTAGCTCTTGCCTTACTGTATGCAATTGCTGTTCCAGTGCAAAATTGGACAGCATCAAAGCATCCCACTCCTGCAAACCAGAGATGAAAATAAAGGTTCAGAAAAATATAGAGTTAAATCTAGACAACTTGTAGCTAAATTAGCATCACCAGACCAAAAGTTTAAATTGTTTACAAGCATACGACCTTACCGCAAATAATATGCATATTCAAAGTTCCAGATGTTATGGTGAGCAACTTAGAGTGCACTATGAATGCCATTATACTTATTGAACATGATTACCTTGATCAACAGTTTTAATACCTAAACAATAAGCTTTTGGAAAAATAATCTCTTTAATCTTTCAGGTTCCACAATATCAGAGGGAAAATTGACTTTGATATCTTCCGTACTTCAATTGCCATTGAAGCATAAGGAAAAATACATTCTAAACTCATACTAGGTTGAAGATCATGTCCTCTATGTTTCTTCGCAAGCCTTTTTTCAACTGAGAGTATGCTATTGCATCAAAGATGATAAATACATAAAAGATGAGATCTATGTCCTTCTCATTTTAAGAAAACCCAGAAATTAGAAAGAAGAAAGAAATAAAAGAAGCAGAATTGATTACATAAGAAGATAATCCTCTTACTCAACCAATAGGAAGATATTCTAAATCATAGTACCATACTACTTGCATTCAGCCAGGAATTGTCAAATGTCAAGTGATCTCATTCAAAAATATCCCACCATATCATGATTTAAGCTTGCCTCTCTTTGTCAATCACATATGGATCCAATCTTCCACACTATATGTGGAAAGACAGTGGCAAGAGGTTCCATATCAAGTCACTATGAGGCAGTAAATAAGATTCAATCTCTCCATATTGTAGGCTTGCTAGTTGCTACTAATGTTTCAGTTCCTTTCAGTAGGTTATCCTCCTTAATACCTTGCAACATCTACCCATCCAAACAAAATCATGAGTTCATACCCTATTGTTCTAAAGAACATTAACCTGCAGTTTCTCGGCTGGTGTTGACCATAGACCTGATTTAGCTTAGGTTGGCTGAGCAGGTGAAACATATTCTCCACTGCAGGGCTCACCATGATATATGCAGACTTCAAGATCTTCTTCCAGATATATGATCAATTCTAGGACTAGCTTTGGAGGCCTTTACCTTTGAAATCATGATTTCAATCTTTTGCCATATCTAAATTATTTGAATTTTGAGAGTTGAAACTTTTTAGGAGAAGTTTGGTTGTAGAAAAAAGAAGGTTTAAAAGCAGAACAATATAAGATACCAACGATAGAGAAACCATCCCAAAATCTATACAATTCACAACCTTAGGGATTATCTGAATTTTCAGTAACAATACCAAATTCTGATATTATACAGCCACAATTTTAATTTTAGAAAGCATGCCAAATTATAATATCATGATTTAGTGGCAAACACAAAATCACCATAAATGACCCGATGAACTGTCCTATTGGCATGAACTCCGAATACAAATCTCAAAGCCCATGAAAAAATACACACAACCCCAAGAAAAAAATTTTGTACTCCACATCGGACCTAGCTAGCACCCTAATATTTGTGAATTCAGAATAAGAAATCTTCTTCTAGAAGCAGGAAATGGACTCGTTAACGAACTCCAAATTAGGACAACAAGAATTTCTTAGTATTTAGTTGGAATACGAACCATACAGACACACACTATGCTTTTAAAACATGATTACACAAAACAGGTCATGTTAAAACCAAAGAGTTTAAGGCACTTACGTTTTGGAACATTCCAAGCAGTCCGGGGATGCTCGCAGCTTGCAAGGATCTTGGCCTCGCTGCCTGCAACAAAAAAGATATATTACGATATTATCCTACAGTATTAGCAGTGCAAAAGTAAGACTTCAGCAATCACTATTACTGCATACTTGTCTGCTGCATAGTAGGCACCTGAACCATTGTATTGTACCAGAATATATTCTTTTGCATTCGTTTAATACTTAACAGAATACTTTTACATTCACTCTACGTCTCATGGGTCAAAAAAAAATTATGTAGCACCTTTTATGAGTCTCTTTCTGTACTGACCTTTTACATGATTATTCTATTATAGCATCACTTGCAAACACAATAAGTTGATTCAATAATCAGCCGAAACAGCCTGCGTCGATAACTTCAGCTAGGTGCAAACTCAATATCCAAAAATGTATTTTACTATAACTCATGCAAGTTTGTTCTTAAGAACAAATCTCCATCACAGAGGCACAGCAAAATTGATTTTTCCCAACTCCCACTCATTTTGTTAATCAATCCCAACAGAAAGTTTAGGGCTTCTCTTGCAAACCAGAATTTCATCACATGCTAGAATCAAAAAGAATCAAGCTCAAGAGTATGCAAAACTAACTCCGACTCTTCCCACACATCTGGGAACTATAATAATGCGCCAGCTTCTCCAAAACTAAAGAGCACGTAAATTCAACTCATTGACACCTGGATGAATCATATAATATGCTAACGTCAATAACAAAGAAAGCAGAAAGACTACTGGAATGTACATATCTGTTTTGAACAATCACCTGTGACAGTGTCGGTGATGCAAGAGAACATGCCAAAAGCACTGTATATATTGCTATAGTCGAGGCCCCATTGACCTAAACCTAGAGTTGGCTAACTAGTAGCTCCATCAAAATCCAAATCGTATGGATAGCTTCCCCCAAGATGGTGCAAAACCAATTATCCAAACATCCGGATAAACAAGATTCTTACCATCTTTGTTAGCATGGCGGTAGAACAACTGGTCAAAGCCAATTAACCATTTTACATGTAGATTTCTGCCTTAGTGATCTCTCCGCAGTTTTATTCCTTTTTGTTTTTCTTCTTTAATTAAGGATGCTGATAGTAGCTAAATTGGGAACCATCAAGAATGAGAACATGCACCTTGTTTGTCTTCACGGGCAAGATATCGTCCATCGTTAGCTCCTCCTTGGTAACCGGACACTTCCCATAATCCTGGACGGACAAACAAAAGAAACAAGAAAGCATCAATTCGACTAAAAAACAGACCGAAACACCAAGAAATGGAAGCACATAAAACCAAGAAACCAACCAGATTGGAGATCTAAAATATTGGTTTCAATTCGAGAGAGTAGGAGAACCGAGGGAGACCTACCGCAATGTGGCGCTCGATCAGCCGGCGCTCGAACAGAAGCCCGGATTCTTTTGAGAGCACCGGCTCCTCCGGCACTTCGCCGGAGACTACAAGAGCGAGAAAGGCAGAGAAAGAGGACGAGAAGAAGGGTCAGTTCAGGAGAAAAATTGCAAGAAGTGAGCGGAGCAAACCCTAGGGTTTTGGGTGGCAGGGAGACGGGAAGGAAGGAGATCGTACTCGCACAGATCATGGCGATGCCAAGCTAGGGTTTCGAGCCCGTGTCGGGGCCTGATGGCCGGAGGAGGATGGCTGTAGGTTTTTGGGAACACCGGGAAAGGGTAGAGAGCGGGGCGGAGGAGACGGGGTTAGAACAGGAATTTTCGTCCGAAGCCAAGTGCATATATATTATGGTTTATGTCTTGACCAAAAAGAGGATCCTACAGCGTCGTGTGATTTTGAGGGGAAAAAAAAAAAAGTTTGGCGGCTATAGGGGTAAGTGCTCCACCATGAGCCTAACCCATTTTCGCGCACTTGTTAAGTAGTTAAGATCTACTCATCGAATAATTAATATGGGACTAAACACAAGCCGCATGAATGCTCATATATTCGCTACGATAATCTTGGCATTCATAATCACATGATTACTTTGAGGATTGGCTTGCGAACTATCTCTCCCATTCAAAGAACAAGAAATACTTAATTAGCCCTTCCACTTATGATTTGTGATACTGTAGCTATGGAAAGAGATAAATCTATCCGAACCTTCCTTTAATCATGGTGGAGAGTTATATTACCTGCCAATGGTCTGAGGGAACATTGCATTTATTAGTTCTGATTATTTTCCTGATCAATTTTGTGCATCCTGCTCCTTCCCTTCCATTGATTCTTCTTCCACTCATTTGTCTTGGCGGCTTTCCCTGTAGTTAATAAATTTCTGCCGCTTAAAGAAAAAAAAAAAAAAAAAAAAGGAAGAGATGTTTCTTATAGAATATGCAGTACTCATCTAAAGTCCTTTGAAAATTTTCTAAAATCTCTTAGAAATGTTCCTTTGGTAGACCAAAATGTGTGCATCTGTTAAGTAATTAGGCAACTTCCTATATATCTCTGTGTATATTATTTTCTTGAGGTCATATGAGTAGGTTGCCCTCTCTTCAATATATCTCTCATGGTTACTGTAACAACCCAGAACCTCATTTAAAATGGCTAGCCGAAAGGTATTATTTGAATTCCTTATTCTTGTATAAATATCCAAAATTTATCCAACGAAATTATTTAGGTTAAGCTGTGAACGGCTAGCTTCTATCTTCCTGTAATTGTGGGGTAGGCATTGCAGGACAAAGAGGTCTTCTGCTAGAAGATATTTCTCAAGTAAATTAAGATCAGGCGTTCTCCTTGTGTTTAACATAACTTACCTGATTATCTTACCTACATTCCTTTCAAAGGGAGCTTATCTTACCTACGTTTTGGAGCTCCTCATCTGGCTCTCTGGATAGGTCTCTTGGTGTTTATACTATAAACCGGGATTAAAACATGCTGCTTTTGTCAGATTTGACACCATTAATCAATTACTTGTGTCATATAGCATAAATTTTTACATACAATGTTCATCTGAAATGTGTGTGTGTGTGTGTATATATAAAGCTGACTAGGTTGTAATCTGAAACTAGTTATTGGTCATTTATCAATAGTTCAGATCCTACTGGATGCCAAAGCTCACAATATTTACTACAGTTAAGATTTATTTGAATTGTAAGTTTCTCAAAAAGAACAAAAAAAATTGAATTACATACCTTGTTAATAATCGAATTTTCACTAGAACATCAGAGCATGCCACACTGCGACAGAAGTTTATACATAAAACCACACGACCAAAAAGCTCCCTTTCACAGAATATCAACACTAGATAGTAGTACATTACACCGAAACATTTCCAACTGGTTTCTCTGGAGATGCTTTCCAGGAGCTCTTGCCTTACTTTTGCTGCTTTCTTAGAGTTCTTTTTCATGGCATATAATGTGTTTTCTTGCTTTATTATGGTCTCGAGTGTTCATTGTTCTAGTAGTTGCGGTTCTTGCCGTCTAGAATTTTTCAATGTTGTTTCTCCCAGATGATCAGAAAAGAAAACATATCGTATGCGCCTTGGTCTGCTACTAGTAGAATCTGCTTAACTTTTCGGTGTATTCAATAAAAAAAAGGCTTCAAAACATCACATGCACAGCTGAGAGCGGGCTTGGCTCCAGGCGGCTGAGATTCGATAGCTCGGAACATCTAGAGCTCTACTTCTGCTCGTTGAGCATCTCGTACGGTGTTCTTCACCTGGGAGCCCTCACCTCTGAGTTTCCTCACTACATACTGGATGGCGGTAGAAGACGTGGTACCGACTTTATCATCAGAGATCCAGACTCAAGGGTGATTGTAACTGGTGGTTGCCAGATCTTCAACACTTTGGGCCTGGAGGTTGAGTTGAGGGCGGCTTGGACCGGCCTGGGTTATGCTCGGTGGGCTCTGCAGGCTAGATTTGTTATGCTAGAGGGTGATTCAGCAACAGTTATTGGCTAGATCCAGTAGAGTGAGGACGGTGTGGGGGACTACTAGCCATTGCTTAGAGATATCCAAGCTATAGTCTGTGATGGGATGATTCTTCATGCAAAGCATGTGTATCGAGAGACCAATGAGGTAGCGGATTTGGTGATCTTATATGTGGCCAACCACTTCGGTGACACCTTTTGGATTAGAAAGAGGGAGTTGCTCGGTGTACTCCGGAATTTATTATTTTTCGATTTTTTTGGCTGTATTCGTATCCGTTCTGTATGACACATCTACTTTGTCGGAAAAAAAAAGAAACACCACCTGAAGTAAGCCTCTGTCTCAGTGCATTCTCTATTACTCCAGTAGCACAAATTAATCCTACAACCAGAATATGTGGATGGTTTTGATTGTGGTAGGATTTAAAGTAGAAATTTCTTTTAGCTTGAGTCTGTGCCATTTTTAACTGGCTAAATTTCTTTCAGAATTTTTAGTCACTATCTGAACCATGTACACCTGGCTAAGTTTGATGAGAACTAGAATTGAGTTAATTACTCACTAAAGTTCCACCAATAACAGCCCTCCAGATAGAGTAACTTCCTAAGCCGGGGTTTTAGAGGACATGACTGCAATGCACTATTTTGGTCGCTTAGGACCTAATCTTCTCCGACTCAAAATGGTGAGTTGAATCTAATCCTTTTTGGTTGGCCGTGTTACTGCTTATAGGAACCCGCATCCCTCCGTTAGTTAAAATTCCAAAGAGTTTACCTAAATGGTGGAAAGTTGTAACTATATCTGGTACACGATAAACAGTCAACGGCTAAAAGCCAGTATAGGTATCTCGCTACAAGGGGAAGTTTGCCCCGGGAAAGTCTCCTTTACTCCTCTAAAGATAACTAAGAATAACATGATATTGGTAATTCAGTATAACCACCAAATAGGAAACCAAACCCAGTTACAAAACTGGTTATTAATGCCCGGGTAATCTCGGTTAGAGGTGAATGACATGGTGCCAGGATGGCAAGCCACCTATAAATAGGAATGCTATCAGGTGAATTGGGATGTTAGGCAAACAAACACAATGTTTAGTTAGGGGGATAGCATTGATTAGTAATGATCAACACATACTCAATAAAATTCTATGCTTTTTTTTTTGAGCGAATAAAACTCTACATTTCATGAATAAATATTCTGAACATGCCATGCTGCCTTGTTAAATTACAATTAGTAGTCCCTCTAACATCAATGGATTCTTCACATGCTAGTCAAGACACATGATGCATTCCGAAAGATCACAAATATTAGCACAAAATTCTCTACGGTCAATAAAAATTTTGCCAGGATAGGGTTCTGCAATTTTATTTTATTTTTTAGTACAGATACATTCGATAAAGTCAGAAAACAATAAATTTTAGAGCACTCTAGGCAACTTTCCTTCTCCAACCCATAGGATACCCCGGAGTGACTAGCCACATACGAAGCCACCCAGTCCACAGTCCTGTTTGCCTCTCTAAAAATATGATTAGCTTGAAAGGCCACATCATCACTCATCATAGCCCAAATATTTCGAAGCGAAAGGTGGCCTCCTCCATTGGGTTCTGTGTTTCTTTTTTTGTTTATTTTAGTACAATAGCGGCCATACATAGTGGGTGTAGATGCGACCAACAAAGTCAGAAAACAAAAGGCTACATAAAGGCTCTGGCACGTACCCACTGTCCAACCAAATAAATTCACCAGAGTGATGAGCTGCAAATGAGGCAACCCAATCAGTGACCCTATTTGCCGTTCTGTGTTCCTTCGTAAGCATGATGGTGACCGTGAATTGTGGGGGAAAGGCAGCACGAAAGAATGAAGTGGCCCAGTCCAAAATGAATTGTGGGGCGACACCAGGTCGCCGCTGCCGCGTCCGCTGAGTCCTACGTGGCGATACTTTCAGGCCGCCGTGGGGCCCGTGGGCCGGGCACAGGGAGGGTCTCGTGGTTCCCCGTTAACCTCGGGGCCTAACCGCTGACGGCGAGTCACCGTACGAAAAACGGCCGTTATTTGTCCTCCCCGTCCTCTCATAGTCTTCCGATCTTGTAGTCTCCGAACTCGCCATATTTAGTACACCCACCCGCGTCCCGCTTCTCCATCCTCGGGCTGGTCCATCTCTCTCTGTCTCTCCCCCTCTCCAAACCTCATCCTATATATTGGAAAGGGGTCTCTGTGTTGGCTTAGGAATTTTTTGTATTCCATCTTTCTTTCTTTCCTTTTTCTTTTTTTTTTTTATTTGGAAGGATTAGGAGTAGGAGAAGAAAAGGAGAGGAGACATTTGCATTGAGACAGGATTTCTGTTATTATTATTATTATTTTCAGAAGAGTACGGAAGCTCGTGAAGGAGAGATGTTGCAGGACGTGATCCATCCCTCCTCGGAGCCACTCTCCATTGTAATTCTCTCATCCGTATTGCTCTTAGTTTAGATTTTTTTTTTCTTTTTTAAGTGTTGAAACTTCTCTAAAGGTTTGCATATATGTTATCATTTGCACACAATCCCTTTTAATTTCTTTTCGTTGCATGTTGTTCTACAAAATCTTTATGCTGTCTTATCTTATTTTCCTCATAGTTCTGCATGAAGCCGCTGTTCCCATGGTTCAAAGCAGTACCTGTTTGGAGTAAAAAAAGTTCAATTTATTCATTAAAGCCAAGCAAATATATAAGCTACATTTTTTTAAAAAAAATTAAAAAGCATTTTTCGAGTTTAAGAAAGAATAACAGATTTCACGCGAGTGCATGCGCCACTTATCCTCAAAATGTCCCCCTTTTCCCTTCAAATTTAGATTCATTTTATATCTCCAGCTTTTGGTGTTTGTTGTGTTCAAACAAATAAAATTATATGTTTAATTCCAATCTATACCTGAGTTTGCAAATCCTATATCCAAACCATCTCCGTTTCCTGCGTGTTTTAATCTCAAACAGCACGCAATATAAGACAGGTCTTCCCCTTACATTGCCTCCATTTTAGTTCTTGTATTCCCAAAATGGCTCGTCAATATTTCTCTCTTCGATGTCCTTACGTGGATTTTTTTGCACCCGTATTCTCACCGCCGGTGGTGGTCAAGATCATAGATATATACTCATTAGTATTCTTCGGAACCTTTGTCTGCACACGGTGACGCATGAAAGCTCAGTGGTGTACGGTAACGCGACCAAAGCCATATCCTTTCGGAAAAGACTGAAGCACCAGTACAATGGATAGAATCTCTGCACTTTGACTTTGCTAACTCCCAAGGTAAACGTGGCGGAGTTCGGATTTCCTTTCCCATCTAAGACCGGACATACTTTATAAACGACATGGTCTGAGATTAACCTTTTTTTCTCTCTTTTAGGAGACGACTTCCTTTTTTTTTTTCACCCTTGGGTTTCATACTCCAGAAATATCTATATTTAAACAGTTTGCGCACGATATTATATTTAGGAATTTATTAGGTATAGGGCTGAGTTCAGCTTAGGCCGAAAATTTCTGACTATTCTTGAATTTCTAGAGAGCTTAGGGCAGCAAATTGTGAACCAAACCTAACTTGATTCTGCTAACGTAGCACAACAAGAGAATGGTTGTATGTATTTTGCTGTTAATTAGTATGACCTTGAACATATAATCGCACCCAAGTGTCATCAATGATGTGGGTCAAGTAGTGAGGGCCCACAAAGCAGGAACAGAATGAGTTAGTTGACTTAGAAACATTTGATATTAGGATCTGAAGTGCATCTAACCATCGCAACCATCGCCACATCTAACCATCACTCCATTCCCACACTCCAACTCTATCCCTTCGGCCATATCTCTTTTTTTTTATACTAAGAGAGGCAAAAGCTATCTAAAACTTTATTGATATTTACAGAAAAAACGAGTTACAGAAAGTAGAGAGTCTGTTAGATTAGAACGGCATGTGTTAGTTGTAACCAAATAAACCTAGAAAACAGTAAAAAAATCTACTGTAGCAAAACTAAAAAAATTTGCAAAATATAGATCAATTCTTAAACAGATGCATTATCTTCTAAAACTCCTATAATTAGACAGTGAACATGGTGCCATCATTGCTGGTTAAGCACCTTTCCGGCCTACGCTCCCCTCTGGTGGGCAGCTAGGTCAACCCAGACATCGACTTTTTCTGTCACCTCCTTCGGTCCATGAGTGGACCTTATCTAGACGAAGTTGGATACATTCATTGCTATGAAAAGAAAGGAACCATCTAGAAGGATATAAATCGAGACTCCGTAATTGAACTAGTCACCACCTTACATATATCGTCCGTCTCGAGTCTGGACTTCCATAAACTTGGGTCCCTTTCAGTTTCCACTTCTGGGTGCATCTGTGATTTATTTTTTTTTGTGTTTTGAACCTGTTTTGTTTAATTGCTGACGCCGCGTCCTTGTGGACGCATATGGAGTGCAATCGGTCACGTCTTGGGTTTGAAAAAATTGTGAGCGCATGCGTGCAGGAGAGCCCCATCGCGGCACAGATCCTGGACTTCTACGACGACGACGGCAGCGATCTCTTCCCCCACTACGATACCCAACTACTCCGCTCCTCCGACGACGTCTCCACCTCCTATGCCGCCCCCTCCGTCTCCGTCTCAGCCACCACTGCACCTCTCTGCTGCTCCAACGAAGCCTCTTTTAGCCCCTCCGCCGCCAACGTCTGCTCCCCCTTCCTCTCCATCGACGCCGCCACCCTCTCCGCCCTCCTCGACGCCCCGCGGCCGCCGCTCCCCGGGGTCGATCACCCGTCCCCGACCAACCCCTCCTCGATGTTCCCGGTCCCACCGCAGTCCGTCGGGGACCAGCACCAGCACCAGATGATGGACCCCTTCGCCCCGATCGGGCTAACGGATCCGATCCCGGTTGGCGGGTACGGCGCCTACTCGCCCGAGTCCGTGGCGCCGATCCACATAGGGGGCCCATCGGCGCAGCAGCAGGCGTTGGCGTACGAGGAGGAGTGCCTGGCGGCGATGGCGGGCGGGCTCGTGGGGTTGGAGGCGGCGGTGCAGCCGCCGTCGTTCGCGTTTCCGGATGGGGGTGGCATCGGGGCGTTGTACCATCAGGGGCGGATGGTCGGAGGAGAAGGGCCGCAGGGCTTCTTTAATGCGGGGATGATGATGGTGGGACCCAGGGGGCAGGTGGCGGAATACCAGCCATTGGTTGAGGGGGCGGGAAACGTGGGGATCTACGGCCCGGAGCGGGTCTACGGCTCCGGCGACCTGCAGCAGGTGCCAACTTCAAACTTCGCACTCGAACGTCTCTGCTCTTATATTCTCTTTTTTCTTCTTTTACTAATTAATATTTCAATTTATGAACGACTTGTTTGATTAAAAATCAAGTTAAGCTTCAGTTACATTTTGACGACACGGCTAGTAAATAGACTAGGACTGTGGTCATCTTCTCATATAAATAAGTATCTACTTAGATTCAACTGGAGAATTAGCTGGATCAGAGTGTTCGATGAGCCATATCCGAAGACTCTGAACTCTGAACATAGGTTTTTGTTTGGTTTTCCTACAATGGAGCTTGGTCATCCTTTTGAAACAATGAGTAATCTGATGGCATAAAGGTCAGCTTACATTGGCTTAGTTCAGCATCTTTAGCCTAATTAACCAAGACAACAGCATCTTAAGCCTACCTATACATTTATTAGCGTGCAAAAGGGTCGGGACCTGTCTTTCATACTTTAAACCTAACTTAATTGTAGGGCTACTGGTCTAAGATATGGACCCATACCAGACTCACTCACTCCATCTACTGATCAGCTCTGTTTAGGTCCTGTCTGAATTCTAGAAGTTAGATCTCAATCTTTGAACACCTTTTTAGAGTGGTTGGTTGTAGGGAAAATAGTACTATTAAGATCCAATCTTACTAGATCCAAATCATACCTAAGTTTTTTTTTTTGTCTCGATTCACTGGTTCATCTAGAAGTTAATTATAGGAAGCCAACCAGAAAGAATCTGGTTCACTCTAGACCTACTAAACAACAGCTCGTTCCATAAGGTGATGCTGCGCAGACATTTGTCATGGATTAGATGGCTTTGGGTTTTATATGCCAAGCCACACATATAACTTACAGCCCCACCAATTGCACTGCCATGCCCAACAAGAGTGCTCCAAACAGCGAGAAATGTTCCTGGACACCTGGAATTGTTGATATATCACTCAACTTCCAGAGTTTCTTGAGTTCCTCTGGATCATGGAGTTGGGCACCACACTTTTTTGTTGAGTCTGACTGGAATCGGGTTGTACCTCTTGTATGAAAGAATGATTGATCTTTTTTCATGACATCGACCATTGGATGGCACTTTGCACAGCTCTCAAGACACTCTTAACTCCTTGAGACATCCGTCTGCATAGATCTTAAAATAATTATTGCACGATCTAATGATGATGCGCACGAAAGAAGGTGAATCATTCTTTCGCGTGAAACATACAACCACCCCTATCCAATCTGACTGCAGAATGTAGTAAGCCAACAACTTTTTGACCTTCATGTGCATCAATAATTGTGCATCTACAAGGCAGCATGAAGAATCAAACCTCTCGATAGGCCAGGAACTCTTTGGAATGGTTGACTGGCTTTGCTAACCATCCTACAACCAACAAATGAAATTTTTGTAATGGTGCACTGACCATCATCAAGTTTGTTCCTTTCTAAGGTGATTGGAGGAAATCAGCATCTGATGGGTGGGTGCAGCGGAGGGCCAACACCATTACCAGCATCAGACATCTCAGCATTAGATGAGTCCACCTTCAAAGTTGGTCGCCTCTCTGCGGAAGAGAGGAAGGAGAAGATCCATAGATACATGAAGAAGAGGAATGAACGAAACTTCAGCAAAAAGATCAAGGTAGACAGAAGACATTCGCCTCATGGCCATCTGAGATAATGAGCTTTTAATTTTGAGATTGGTATTCTTGCATATTACTGCTCGCTAATGGTCCAAATTGATTGGGGAAAAATGCAGTATGCCTGCAGGAAAACTCTAGCAGACAGCCGGCCTCGTGTCCGAGGGCGATTTGCAAAGAACGATGAGTTTGGAGAGGCAACAAGACCCACCTCAAGCCACCATGAATTTGATGAGGAGGAGGAAGTAAGATTTATAGTAATCTCATTTTTTCTATGCATCATGCTAATTGTCCAGAAAAGCTCAGCAGTTTGCAATGGAGAAACTAGCAAGCATATAAAAGAAATGGTGATTATGAACAACATAATATATCACAACCTTAACTTATTTCAAAAATTACTTAATTATGATATCGTACGAAGGTGGACCGATCCATTTTCTGAATTGTCTTACGTTGAATCCTCATCAGTATTGGAACACAGTTGCCAGAAATGGTCCACCCTGCCTCATTTGATTGTTAACAGTTCAAAATATTTAAAAATGAGAACTAACGCTAATATGAAACATTAAAGGCCTCCAGATTATAACCCTGTTGAGACCAGATTATTAAAAAACCCATTCTGTAAAAGCATCTATAGGTTACATTTCCAAGATTTTAAGTTTTAAGCTTGACTTGTCAGAAACACGTAAAACTAACATATTTTCCTTCTTGCTTTAATCCTTTTTTTAACTCCATTTAAAACTCCTACCACCAAATCGAAGTGAGCTACTTGTCAGATCTCAATAAAACCTACATGCTTTGCTACAGCGGATCTCAATATCTTTGTTAATTTCAATAAGAAAGAAAACCTTTTTTTTTTTTTACCTTGGATTAAGCACAGGTTTTTCTTTTCTTTTTTCATGACATTATTGCTAGTGCTATTTGCAGGTGGTGGCGAAGGAAGAAGAAGATATACATGATTCCTCAGATATACTTGCCCACATCAGTGGCGTGAATTCCTTCAAATACAACTACACACTGGAGTCCTGGATATGAGTCATATGACTGCTATGTGTGGCCATTCACCAGCGGGTATAATCTGCCATCCCGTTCAAATAAAAGGAATGGCATGGAGATTGTTTTTTCCAGTAGTGTTGTATAACACAATTTGCATGATTGCAGAAACAGGAAGAGATTTCCTTCCCATTCTCTTGTTATCTTGTTTCAACGTCGAAGACCCGTATCTGGGCATTCGATACATACTTCACACTAAAAAATAAAGCTGGAATCTTTATGTCCTAAAGAAAGCTATAACAACAGTCAGAATGACCGAAGTTATAGAGAAAAAAGTCCAGTATATGAAATGTTAGCTTACATTGTATACTATCATGCACATATGTAAATGTTACCTTGATAAATGACTTAATTGTAAGCAATGAAGTTGACCTCTTTGGTCACTCTTATGCAGGGAGGGAACAACCCCTATTATTTGCACTATTTTTCACAATAAAATAAATTATGCTTTGTGGAATGCTTCATTAACTCATGCAGTGGTTCTGCTCGAGTCATTCCCCTTCTCCTAAATAGAAACCTTGTTATCCACCTCAGATCAAGGGCCTGTTTAGGTTGTACCGGAGCATCATTTTATTGCCTGAGAGATCATGGACATTACTGACAGTAACAATAGTACCATCAACCAGAAGAGAAAGTTTTAGAACCAAATCCTTCATTATGGATCATGTAATCATGAGTGATGAAGGATTCTGAAATTTTGGCAAATATATGCCGGCAAATTCAGAAGGTGTTTCACAAACAATCTATAGTTTATGAAACGAAAAGGTCAGGAAATGAAAGATGGATGCAATACAGTGGTTATGGGAAGAATATTTGACCTTGTGACGATTTAGTCAGAATAATGAAGATTTGGTATGGGTGCAAACTTCTGTTTGTATTCTTGTCCTTAACCATAGACACGAAATTTTGCCAAAGCACGAAGGTTGGATTAGATTTAGCAAATAGCATAGCAAAAACCCGACAATATTGAAGATATTTTAAATACATAACAGGTCAGATCCTGAGAAGAAAAGTTGTCAATTTTTAGGCATTTGTCAATCTCCACAATCCAAATGAATAGATTCCTTCTGCAAGATCACAGGATAATTGTAGTTATCCTGAAAAAGATGACTTCAAAACTGCAGGATCATTATGTGTGATCATTTGCCATATTCACAGAAACCAATTCAGATATTGGAAGTAATTGAATTGATGTAAGTTGAGAATCAATCCTACAACACAGATCAGAATAACTTTGGGTCAAATTATGGCCTCCATGAGCTTGATGGGCTTAGAAATGTGCTGCTGACCCATGGACAAAGCTATACAGGATAGGTCACGTAGCACAGCTGATGCCAAATATACTCGCTGGGTGGATACCTAGCTGGGCAAAGGTCTACAGTATCTGTCACCTTTAGAGTTCAAATTTTCTGATATTAGTAGACATGTATCGGGTTGTTGAAGGTAGGGCTGGAATATAGAGTTCAAGTGCAATGAAGATATTAGCTTTTGCTAAGTTTTTGGTCAACATATTTTGAACTTGAGGATATCCACTTCCTTCTCCTCCTCCTATTTCCCTCTCTGTTTTTCTTCCTCTCTAAATCCTATCTTTTCTTCCTTCACATTGAATTTGGTATCATAACTTGAAAAAAGTTCTACATTACTCCGATATCAGAATTAGCTGATTATTTGAGCAAAATGAGTTTGACCCACTGGTCATCTTCTCAATCTAAACATTAACCCATTTTCTCAAGCAAGGCTTGTTTTCGGATAAAAGCACGATCTTATTCTATAAGTTCTTGACATGAAGGAGTAACAAAGAGAATGCGAAAGCATCAAGCATGGACCAATTACTGAAAACTATAGAGAAAACAGTTACCACTGTAAGGCTGCATTTGGTTTGAAAATAAATGAATAAAAATGAAGGAACAGGGATTATTGATTTTGGCATTGCTATCCTGCAAACTGTTCCTGTTTTGCTTTGGCTGAAATTCCTCCCTAATAATCATTTGTTCGACTAACCGAATGTGTTATTTGGTCGGAATTGCTGGAATAAGACATTCTTGAAGTAAGATATGATAAATGACATGTTTACTTTCTCATCAACATGAAGCATCAGAGTTAGCAACAGAGTGTTCACCAATCATGCTTGATTTCATTATATATTACTAGTTTTTTTCTTCTTTGCTTGGTCTCATTTGATAATAATGCAAACAAAGAACCATCAGCTACAGTAGAAAGGATTATGATCTGATACCTCAAAGAATCCTCTTTGTTCCTCATTATACAAAATGTAACCAAGAAATCACAAATCAGAGAACACCCCTATGTATAAAAATCAACAGGCACTTGGATTAAAAAAAATTATCTTCACCTCAACCAAAGAATTTATAAAGAAAGGTTCTAGCAATTGTAACCAAGAACTTGCAAATGAAAGAGCACCTCTATGAATAGAAACCAGTAGCCGATGAGACATACTAATTACTTTTCCTCAACCAAAGTTTTTATAAAGACAGAAGGGAGGGTGGAGGTGGAGTATATCTAACATTTCCTGCCAAGATCAAGAACATCAAAACTATAACTGTCACAAGGAAGTTTTAAATGGGTCACGCATAGAAGGAGCTACGGTTAGGGCTAGGGCTCTGAGGTGGAGAAAGAGCAAGGGTAGGGTTATGGAACAACGATGGCAGCTAAAATGCAAGTAAGCCTTATTCCAACTGTCCGTAGAAGTATTATCCAAGAATAAGCAAGTTTTGTTAGAGACATCTTTTCCGTCTCATTACAGTTTTCAAAACCCATTTGGCAATAATAAGACACATTCCAAGCCTCTTCCAGCCTCATGCTTGAAACAAGCAGGGTGCAAGGTGCAAAATAGATCGAGAAGTCACCACTCTTGAGAGAGAACTCAAATCTCAAAGAAGACTTGGACAAACATGACATGAGAGACAACTTTGAACACAACCTAAGAATCAACCTAACTAGATGACCGTCAGAAGTGGGTCATCCGAAAATTTGAGTTAGGTTAGGTCTTTGTTCATGCCCTCCTGAAACATGTCCATTTCAGGTCAAAGTCTTAACCTGTCCTTGGTTATTATGTTAGAATTAGACAGGCAGTCATAAATCAAAGCAGATGTAATATAGCATTCTAAACCTAAAAAACAAAAGTTTTGAAGTAAGGCCCATTACAAGGAGATTTTAGATTTCCTACCTTGCAAGTAAATAGCCAAGATAGGATCATGAAAAATTGAACCGCCAAATAGATTATACATATAAACCCTAAAAGTAGAAGTCCCAATCTCTCCCTTTTCCCATTCTATCCTCCCTTTTTCTTTCTCTACTTTACAGTATTTTCATAATCTTTTGCTTTTTTCTTGATTTCAAAGCTTTGATTAGATTCTGTTTAATATTGTGTATCTCTGAAAATTAATCTGAATGGTGGTTTATAAAATTTCAAACAGAGGAACTTCAATAATTATGGTTTAATTCAAGGAAATTGGATTGAATTAGACAACTAAGTTGTTACAATTGTTTTGCTTGGTAAGATGAGTTAGGTCAGATCAAGTTGAGCAATGCTGGGCCACCCTTATTATCAGTTAAAAATTAGACCACCAACAACTCGCAAATGACTGAGGTTCGACTCAGGTTAACCTCACGCATACTGACAAAAGGTGGCTGACAGTTGACAAGACCCGAACTCAACTGAACTTATTGCCACCCTTATCTAGATCCAATTGCCAATATACTTGGAGTAAGATATGCAGAAATCAAACTTCAACATCTAGTTAACTCAATTATTCCAGACCTGTTGAGAACCAGGGCAAGTCCCTCTCCCTAGACCATATATACACTCAAAATTCTATGCCTATGCATCTACTGACTAATAGTTTTAAAGGCCATTCCCAAGTCTTTGTGATTCCCTTCTAATATTTTTTCACAAAGAAAAAGGCAAGTAGCATAAGCACCCGAACATATTTTCCGACATAAAATTAACCTAATTTAAAGTAAATACGTACACTTTTTTCTCCCTTACTCCTTTTCTTAATTTCCAATGTCCATGCTGCACATGCTACTGCTGATAGCAAAAGCCACAAGAATGGATGATGCAATAGCGATGCTAATATAATGAAAGCAGTTTCATTTTTTTCCCTCATTCTGGTGGCATGCAGAGTCACACTTCTAATGAAAATTTTCTTATCCTTTTAGTGAAAAAATAGCATATTTCCTGGTCACATGATGTGACCTCAATTTTACTCTCTTTCTTTCTAATGCTTGATCAATTACACTTTTATAACAACAATTTTATTTTTCTTTTTTTTCCTCTGGCATTGATTTTGGCATAATCTGGACCTTAAAATGTTAGCTTCTGATTGAAGGAATACTACTCACCTAGTTACTTTCTTCTGGCATGCATATGCAATGTGTCTCTCCCTCAGGCAAATACCTCCCACAATATACTCCTTAACAACCTCAATTCTAACAACGATGCTTGTATATGATCCTCAACATCTCTTTCAGTATCTAAGTACTCAACTTCGAAAACTAGCTAACTTGCTAATCTTTAAAAAATGATCAAACTTGAGCCCACCAAGATTTTAAGTCTCAATGGGATGGGGGGCATCCTAGCCGTCCCATCCCATCCTACGAGAAAACGCGGGATGGGATTAGGGCTCCGAAACCCATCCATGCATGGAGAGAAGAAGAAAGAGGAAAGGAAAAAAAAAACAAAAGCAAAGATGAAGAAAAAAAAAAGGTGAAAGGAAAAAAGAAGAGGAAAAGTGAAAGAAAGAAAGGAGGAGAAGAAAGAGACAAAAAGGAAGGAAAAAGGAAAGAGAAAAAAGAAGAAAAAGGAAAGGAAAGAAAGAAGGTAGAAGAAAAATCAAGGAAGTGAGGGGGAAAAAAAAGAAAAGAAGAAGGAGAGAGAGACGGATCAGGACTGCTGTCGGGATAGGGCGGGACAATGGGGAATCCATTCCATGGAGAAATTGGGACACTCTCATCTCATAGGATTTAAAACCTTGGAGCCCACTACATATCACAAGGTGAAGTGCATGAGTTCTCCAAATTGGTGGATATGACTAAAGATCTCCTATAGCTATTTGGACCGTAACAAAGATTCAATATCCTGGAACCCTAAAAAATACTTATGTTGATGAGCTAATAAATTTCATCCTCTACTGAGCTCAATAACAATGTCGATTGCATGACTCAGGATTAGGTGTGATGGGAAATAATGAACCCAACCAACAACGTTGACAGTGCCATTTCCTCGCTATATACAACAATCAACTGACAAACTAGACCATAAGACTACAAACATCAATAAGTTTTGTGCTTCTATGCATGCAAACAACTAGGAATTTTTACAATAACTACAGTAAATTCATTGGAATCACCTCATGTATAGGAATAGACAAGCACAGCAGTTCAGAAATACAAAACTCCGAAGGAATTTCACTAATCACTGCTCTCTCCAATTTAGGAAAATTCTCTACAGGAAAACCTCTCACATATCTACAATCACTGTCAAAATTCGTTCTTTCACAACACAAACAAGCCCCATACCTCGTATTGATGCGTCGCGCGAAGCCACACTCGTGCCGCCTCCTTCTCGGCCATCCGATCACAATCCATTGCTTGAGCTCTCTTGCAACAAACACAACCCTAACCAGCAAACCCAAGGTATCGACGCCATTCTTGAGAGCCGAATCCAATTGCAAGCCCACAAACCCTTCGAGAACTTTTAAGTAATTCTTGGAGAGCTTGTAGCCACCTTTCAGGAGCTCCAACCCCAGAAATCCACCAGCGTAAAGCGGTGAGGTTGCAAATCTGACCAAATTGATGGCGCTCAAATAAGCTCTGAGCCTCTTGGCGGTGAGGGGATGGATTTCGGGGTTGGTTCCGGCTGGAATGAAGCGCTTCGAAGCTTTGTAGCCCTTGATCAAGGCCTTGGAGGCGAAGAGGATCGCTTTAGGGGAGGGGGAGTGGAGATCCTGGAGGGCTTTGGCGCCCTTGATGGCGCTGTCGGCGACCTTGATGACGGTGGAGAGGGGTTTGATGGATCGGGATCGGGTGAAGAGGAGAAACCCCAATCCAATCCCCAGCCCTAACCCTAGAGAGGTGGCGATAGGGGTGTCTAGGGTTTGGAATTGGAAGGACGGGACCGGAGGGAACAAGGAGGAGAGGTGTTCTTCTCTTCCTTCTCGCGGTGCCATTAACGGCCACGGGAGCCGCTCCCTAGGTTGTCTCCTCCTGACCATGAAGGCGTGACTCCAGTTTTTCGCACGATTGGTACGCGTGAGAGAAGCACGGACGCCATAATTTATTATTTTTCAAAAGAAAAAGGGTAGGGGCCAAAATTGCAACTCTATTTGATCAAGGATGATGATTTTTTTTTAAAAAAAAAAAATCGCATCGTGCAATTAATATATTCTCCCTTTAACTACATTTTTGTTGTTTTTATGTTAAAAGAAACAATTGATTTGGTGCACCATATTAGTGTATTTCATTTTACTACTAGTTAGGATTGCTTGTTCATATGTACTTGAAGTTAGCTAAAAATGTAATATGATAATTGTAGAAATAAAAGTAAGGGGAGAAATGAATTAAAGAATTTTTTAAATCTTGCTAATAAGAGATAATTTTGACAAATTAGTTTAACACTTACACATAACTTTTGATAGTTAAAAATATTTTTCTTTTTAGTTCTAAGGTATAGATTCAGCAAGATAGGGTTTTCTTGGTAACATGCTTAAAATATTATCTAACCATTGTAAGTCCTCAAAAAATGCATAAAACAACACAGCGTTCAGAAAATATTTTTAACTATAATTATTAATGTAAAAAATGTTATCGCTTAACTTTAGTAGTAATTTCAATACAATTACTCAATGTTATGCCAGTTTTGCATTATAGGAGATAACTAATTTAGTGGAAATGCAATTATATGCCATTATCATGATACAATGATAAAGGATTTGATGGTCTATTATATAATTTTAGAATTTAAGCATGAATAAATTTAAAGGATTTTCAATTAAGCATCATTTTTGTGATAGTTGAGGAACTCAATATATGCATAGCAAATATTCTTATATGTGCCAATTTTATGTATACATTATTTTTATATGCTATATATTTAACTCATGCTATGGGATCATCATATCGGCCAACTTGAAATTGTTTATTAAACTATATGGAGTACAAATATTGAATAAATATAGAAATTAATTCCACAAGCAATAGAACTTTTTCTCTGTTCTTGATAACGTAAATAACATATGATTATAGGCTTATAATTAAACTAATAGCTACAACCTACATAACAATGTATTCTAATTAGGCAATGAAAAGTTTTCTATGGAGACAAGATTAGAATGCTTCATTAAACAGCGAACAACTAGTAGAAAAAGATCAAAGGATATTTCATGGGCTTTTAGAAGCCAACCTTCTAAACAAAGTGGGTTGAATAAATGGTCGATATGAGTTTATCTTTTCCCTTTGTTAAAATATCAGAGGATGCCATCACCGAGTCTGAATGGCGGACCTCTCCTAGATGAAGAGGAATGCATACTTCCTGAGCCGAGGTAGATTTGCCTCTACATCAATTCAGTCATGCATGCATGCTGGAAGATTATAGTAATGTTGGGTACTTTTAAACAGAAATTTGAAGATATATTGTCTTAAGTGATGGTTCTTTATTTTTTATTTAAATAGCTATACATTTAAATTACCTACTAAAAATGTTTATAAAATAGACTACCACCAGGTTTATGCATAGGCTAGACTTTAGTCCATTGACCACAAAAGCAGAGAGAGAGAGAGAGAGAGAGAGAGAGAGAGAGAGAGAGAGAGAGAGAGAGAGAGAGAGCGTTGCGTTTATGATTGGAAGTTGGAACCAAAGTCATAACTCAATCGAGGAATCCTTCTGGGGCTTTGCTTCCAACACTAATTTTGCATCAAAATTCAAGCATAAACAATACTTAGGGCGTGATGAACCTTTAATAAAAAGAATATTACCATGTCGATGTGGGGGCTAAAGTCAAAGAAATCCACTTACTTTGATTCAACCACCAGCGATGATCATTCTTAAAAAGAGTCGAGATAGAGTGACAAAACAGTGCACTGGAACACTGTCATGTCCAATTTATTGCCTACTACTGAGCTGGTGGATCTGTCCAATCATAAATCAACATCGAGAAGAGGCACCCCGGCTTTTTTGTCCTTTTTCTTTTCTTTCTCTATATTTGGCCATGTTCGTTTGTGGTTGGACTAGTCCCAATCCAACTAATAATTTTTCTTGCCTTCTTATTGGCTGTTTGATCGTTTTGACTTTGACTAACAAAGAGTTTAAGTAATCGATGATATAATGTAGCCTATAGTTCTTGGAGTGCTGCTGGTGGATCCTAAAAATGGAACGGATTCATGGAACAGGTCAAGTGTCAAGCTTAGAAATCTATGAGTTACTGTTTTAGTGGACAACTCAAATAATAACCTCTAACACCACAGCTTCAGGACCTTCGTTCTCATCCAAAAGCCCAATTTTGAAAACCGAAGAGAAGACATTCTGTTAGGCATGTGTTCCTCCTTTGTCTCTCTCTACCATTTTAGATTGTAGGAGTAACAGTGATCCCATCAATCCTTATTTTATTGAGAGAATGGAAGGAGAAAGAAAAGATCAGGGTATCTCATAAATTGAAAATTGAAAACAAGTCACTTCTAGCAAATGGAAGGCCAGTTATTCGAAGATGAAATCTAAGAACCAAGGGAAGCAAAGGAACTCGGATCACCATGGGTAAAGCTAGGTGTTATTGTATTCCATTCCAAGAGTACCTTTAGAGTATATTTAGTTAGGGAGAGTTACTGGAATAGAAAACTGAATAAGTGACTCACATTCCAGTCATTTGGATAAGAGGAGTCCTGCTCCCATTTCGATTCCGGAGGGATGGGAATTAACCCAATCCCTCACTTACAAATGGGGAGAGATGAAAGACTTGGGGTGATGAGCAGCATTCCAAACTAAGCTAATTCCAACTCCATGTCTTTTAGTCTTGTTGCGCAAATCACATAATATTATATTTTAATTGAAGATTCATCCCATGAGTCATGAATCATGAAATTTAAAGTCACTAAAAGTACAATCGGAGTTTCTCATTTATGTCGAGGTATTCACAAATGGATACATGCAGCATTCTCTGGTTTGATTTCTGGTTTGAAGATGCCAACATCTTGAATTAACTGCTGAATTGCATGCGTGAAGTAAGTTGATGCTTTCGCACTGAATCTGAATTATCGGCACAGCCATGCAAGAGACTCCTCCAGCTCGGGCACGTGAAAGGCTGGATGATGAGGAAGTTAGATGCAGCAATAAAATGTCCTTGGCATAAAACTTAGGATACGGGAGTCCAGAGGACAAGCAGTAAAGATGGAAAAGATAAAGATTTTATTGCTTGAGACCCTTTGGAGTATACAATCGTGTAACTTTAGGATAATAAATTAATTCCAATTTCCAAGCGAGGCATGATTTACACTATGGTCGTTTGCATGGAAACAAAATATGCGATTTAATTATTTCTTGAACAACCTCTGCAGGCAGGTCTTCCATGAATTAATGCAAGTAGCAAAAAAACAATCGCCATATTCCAAATTACATACCAACACATTTTTAGTGCACAACAACGCCACAGTCATGGTTACTGTTGTTAATGGTGGGAGTGATAGTGGCTGAAAGGATTACAGTTTGTTCCTCCCCACTCTACAGTTCATCTTATCCTCCTCTGTTTGTTCTCCTGGGTCTCCTTCTTACTTGAGTGTCTTCTAGAGGACAACCCTTTCCTTTTTCTCCCAAAAGAAGTCCTTTTTGGCATCCCACTTTGGAGTCTCCTCTCTATAGTCGAGAAACAGGAGAAAGGAGCGCCTCTTTCTTCTACTCGATATCCTATTTTTTCTTGTCTCCTTCCCTTCTCGTGTTTTCCAAGAACCAATGTCATTTTCATGCGCTTAGTTTTGGACTTCTTTTCTACGTGAAGTGGAGATACAGGGGAAAAGAAGTGGTCTTTCCTCCACCAGCCTTCTTTTATCTTTTTTTTCTTAACAATATATACCCGTTTCCTCTCCTCTGTTTTCTTCTTCATTTCTCTAGTGGGAGAAAATCCTCTCTGCCGCGTCAAAAAAGCTCTCCCTTTTTCACCATCCTAATCTTCTCTCCTCTCTTTAGCATATAAACAGGGGTAAAAACTCAGCTTTCATCTACTAGTCTCTCCTTTTTCCGTATTCATATAGCTATTTCTTTCTCTAATCTTTGCTCATTGTCTTGTGCAGGTCGGGAAACCCTTTTATTTTGTTCTCAATTTTTTTTTATTTCGCCCCTTCTTTTCTGTTTTTTGTCCCCGTTCTTCTGGGTTTTGAGATTTGGGACTCGTAAGGGCGAAAGGAATCTGAGCTTCGGAGAAGCTTCGGCAAGCTTTGCATTCTATCGTATCTGAGACGAGGAATCTGTTCTTATTCCTTATTATTAGTCCGACATCCTCTTTATTCTCTTTTGGCATTTTGTAAAGGGCATGGGTGCTTCAGCACTCTGCTCGACATTAACTGGAAACGTTCCCGACAGTTGAAAACTAAAAGCAAATACTGAGTTTGAGATTAGCCGTAAATCTAATAATACATTTCTTGAATGTATTTTCAGAATTCTGTAGCTGTATCTAGTTAATGCTTTACCTTTGACTTTTGTTGTAAAATGCGGATGAGCCGGAGTTCATCCTACTTGGTCACGAAACGTATATATTTGGATGATAACGTAATGAATTACGAACCTGATTAAATTAATTGGAGACACAGGCCTTTTTTCTGTCTCTAGGATTTGACGCCACCTTCCTTCCTCTCCGCTGCTCTCACCACCGCCGCTGCCCCGCCGACGTCATTGGCTGCGCCCCTGTCGTACCTCCCAACCATACATTGATGCTCCGAACGACTCTCGTGATCGCATGAGATCATCCTGGGACCAAAATCCAGTTCTTCCGAACGAATGGATCACGAAATCCGTAGAAGTTTTTATTCTCCAAAGAAGTAAAAGAAGCCTTCTCTGTGTGTCCACTCCTGCTCCACCAGCCTCGAAGCGGCCTGCTCGAATGGGTTGCTTGTTGAGGAGAAGAGAATACCCTCGTTTCATGCTCTTAATCACCTCAGCGTCCTCAGCGGCGCCAAGGCCGAGCATTTCCTGCATGTCGAGCACCGACATCCTCTTATGAGATCGGTGCGAACCCAGTTGAGAGGATCATCTTCCATGTCCAGATGCGGTTGACTCGAGAAGGCCGATGCCGAGGAAGGTGATGCTGGGGGTCGTCGCGATGGCAATGGTGAACCTGCTATCGATGCCGGCGAGGCAGTCGATGAGGACGAGGAGGGGCGGCCCGAGGGGCGAGAGACCGGAGGACGTCGGTGACCCAGGTGAGGGCCTTGGGGTGAGGCTTGGAGATCCAGAGAAGCTCGAGGGAGGGGCAGGGCGGCCATGGACGATGAGTGCTGGAATTCGCATCAAAAGAAAAAAAAAATGCTGAAAATTTTTGGACCAACAAAATAGAGCTCTTTATGTTCAAAAAAAAAAAAAAATCCGATATAACAGGAAAATATATTGGCTTAGAAATTTTCGGACAATGAATATTTCTGCTTGTTGGCCTGAATAAAATTTTTTCTTCTATTCTTTTTCTTACGAGCATTAATATTTTCTGTTCTAATTATCAGACACTTAATTTGGAGCTATTTAGCTTCTTTTTCTCATATTTGTTTCTCTCCTTCCTTGACAATGTAACTCCTCTCTGTCCCTCATCTCTGTTGTAAATACAATTAATCTTCAATAAAAATCAGATGATTTTTTTTTGCTTCCTTTTACACCAAAAAAAAATAAAAAAAAGGTAGGAGGACAGTTTTGTCCCTTTGTCTACCATTGACTTTTAAAAGGGGTGAATTGATGCTTTAATTACAAAATAATTTTTCATTTAATCAACCTTCATTAGGCGCTGAGTTAGCAGAATGTTCTCTACCAGCTTTATATCTAATAAATATTCTACAATTGCTTTTTGATTGGACTATTTAATGACATTGTGAATCTATTCTTTGTTCACATTCTTGCCTCTCCACTCATCACTAAAAGCCAAGTAAGGGTTACAAAGGCTATTCGATCCGATCTCTACCACTGGTACCCAACATTCTTCGAGGATAGTTCATTGGCAACTGCTAAAACTGCTACAAGAAAAAAATCAACCCTTTGTCAGGCCCTTGTTCTTCACGAGTCCTTGTCCGGATATCAGTGGATTCCCATCTATCCTTTTGCTTGCGCAAATGACGCAAATCTACGAAGAAAGAAAGTAGCAAAACCGCAGGGTATATGAGCGGTCAAAGCATTAAACCTCGTAAACCACTGACAAAAGGAGGGTTCATAATGGGTCGGGTTGGGGGCTTGGTTCTTATCTCATTCAGTTGAGCACCTTCACATTGGAAATCTCAATTCTACCCAAATCTTTGAAACTAATTTATTCAACCCCAAATCCAAGAAGGAGACTTGGGCTCTAGCCATATCTGGGATACTTAAGCCACTTGCAACTCAGTTTTGTGCTGACAAAGTTGATCTTATTTCGACACTCCAACTCCATTTTCTTTTGATATAAAGGGGAGGCAGAAAAGAGCCATTCGGTTTTTATTGAAGATTAATCGTATTTATAACTGAGATGAGAAGCAGAAATGAGTTACATTGTCAAAAGAAAAGAGAAATAGATGCAAGAAAAAGAAGAATGGTTTCAAATCCAGTGTTTGATAACCAGTGGAGGAAAGAATCTCATCCGCTCCGTAACTCCATTTCAAAGATGCGTCTCCCCACCACCAACGCAACTGAATAAAAAGTATTATATCCTCCCCTGTGCTCCCACCCAACTCGCGTGATGTTGAGTGGAGGCCACATCTTGCCCATTTGTTGTGGATGCCTTCTTCTCTCTGCCGGTGAATACAGGTTTGATGTGGTCCTCGAGGTTCTCCATGGCGTTTTCCTTTGTCTTCATCACTTCTGATCTCCTATAAAACATCACGAGAGGGTTGGGGCAAGGAGAGCCTAAAGATGATTCTCCTAATCCTCGGGTGCAAGAACAGGATTCATGCCGTGAATTGGGCGAAGAGATCCGCCAAAGGAGAGAGTGGAGTTACTCCTATGAAGGTGCGGCGGCCAATGCCCATGAGACAAGCGTTTTGGAAGCTGAAGTCGCGGTGGAGGCTGGCCTTGAGGTCGAGGAGGAGTTCGGTGCGGTTTGGGTACGATCCTGAGAGCTACTCTCAGAACTTTGATGATGGCTACTTCATGGATCATGTTGTTTTTCGTCCCGCTCGGTTCCTTTCAAGCGAGCGACTTTGATTTGCTTAGCCCGATTAGCACTCGGTCTTTTTCCAGCTCATGGTTCGCCATTTCATTCATGATGTGGTGGCAAAGGCTGTTTTAGGCTGATAGCTACTGTATATATATGCTGTTCTTCTTCCATCTTCTTTTTTTTCTCCCTCTATAAATTCCAGAAAGTCTCAGACTCTGAGATTCTAATGCTAAGTACCCTCTGCAGTGGCCATTCTTTTGGCTTTAGTGTTTCTTAATAGAACAACATATAGGTTATTTTTTTGTTTAGAGCAACATGTGTTGTTCTATATAGGTTATTCTTAAGGGAACTTTTTGATATTTATGAAAAAATAAGTTCATGATTTAAAGGCTTCATCATTCTACGGACGATGGCATCTATACAACTAAAATTGAAAAAAATCACGCAGCTTGAGCATATGATAATTTTTCGGTTTCTTTAAACAGCATACGGCAAATTTTGTTGACCAAAAAACTGATTTGAAGGGAGACTTCATTAAATTCTATTGCACAATCAAATACCAAATAATAGTATTGCACAAATTGTATTCAATAATTTTTAAAGTATATAAAATTATGGACTTCTTGATGTAATCGGAAGATTACCAGCAAGTTTCAACCACGCATCTAATTGATTGATGCCCAATCTTGCCGCCAAACAACAACAGCGTATGTGGAATAAACTGGATAATTCTTGATGCTCTCATATTGCATCTTGGATCTTTTACACCTTTTCCAAGGATGTTCTTGAGGCAACGTAACAGCTTCCTTCGGCGCTCGTCTTATTTTCTATTTTTTGATTTTTTTTCGTCCTTCTTACGCACCATGGGGCCATAGGGGTGTGGACGGTGGGCGCAAAACTACAAGCTACAGGGAGACAGGATGCACAATGAGTTATTGGCTGGATCCAGCAAAATAGGCACATGGGGAGAACTAACGAAGCTCTGCTTCCGCTGTGAGGATCCATGCAGGCGTGTGTTTAGTTCTACATCGGTTATTTACCGAGGAGATCTTGGGTACTTATACATGATCGAGGAACTCAAATAATAACTTCCGGCTAGCCATTTTGGGTGAGGTCCTGGGTTGTTACATCCGCAACAGTTGATATCTTAACTCTGGATGTGTTGCCGGGATCTAGCCTAACGCAGATGTCAAATTAGTGGGGATCATTGAAGCTCTCAACTTTGTTGCTGCTAGAATCGCTACACACCTCTGTAGCAATATTTTGGTGGTTGTTGCGCTTGATCGGTAGTGATCTCGATATTGAGCATCTAAGAGACGATGTTTGATACTAAGCTTAATCAGTAGCGATCTCGACATCGAGTATACGAGACGACATTGGATGGTGGTGAAATGGCTTTCGACAGTGCTCCAATGCTGGTTCCGACATGAAATGAGAAAAATAAAAAAAGTTCATTCACCAGAATGTATCGATGGAGAATTCTCTAATGTCTAACTCAGACATAACTTTCAAAAAATGGAAGGAAGCTTGGAAAAAATAGAGAGGGCTAAAATCCATTACCGAGTGGTTTGGAGTTATATGCTAGTTGATAAGGTAACAAACAGCATATTCCATAAATTTCTTCTATATTTTTTTAGGATCGGATAATGTATGTGTTAGAAAAAAATTAAATTAGTCGATGGCGGGACTTGCTCAGCAGCAAGATTTGAAAAATGGTGAGCTTTGATTAGTGGATGCATCTAGTTAGATTAGTTCCCACCGCCTGGCGCTCAAACAAGCCTCAATCAAAGCTTGTCTATGTCTGATATTTGAAGTCTCCATAGACAATTGTGATAAGTTTTTGGGACATTGACACGGCACACTTGTCTACATACAGATAATTGTGATATTTATGGGACATTGACCGTATAGGCCGTGCATTTTTCTGTGGCATAATGCCCACAGTTCTATGTGCAATGAATTGAACTGGTCTTCTCATTTCACGTAGCAGAGGGAGCTTTCTGTACGCTGTCAGAAGAAAAGGGCAAAAATAATATATCCAAACAAATACATTGTTTTTTTAAAATATATAATAAAATAGAGGCATGGTGAGTGTTTGAATTTTCATTTTGAAAAGATCTTATTAAGAAGAGTAGGATTGTTTTTTTCTTATGGAAAAAAAAAAAGGTTCTCTCATGATATTGCCAAGATATTTGTTGAAGATTTTTGGATGTTGGATAAATAACCAGAGGAGGCCAGGAGGGCATATAAATCAGATGGATCCTACACTCACGTGCATCTCACGTGCGTACGAGATAACCTTCCCTCCCCTCCCCTCCCCTTCGCAGCTTCGCTGCCCTGCTTTCCTCGTCTTTTTCGTTCTCCCCCCATGTCTCTGCTTCACCTCCCCTGCTCCCAACTACCCCTTCCCCTCTCCTCCTCCTCTTCTCCTCCCCTCCCCCTCTTTCGGCCGATCTGTTTTTATTCTTCTCGCCCCAAACCGAAACCCCAAAACCTCCCCGCGAGGGACCGAGTCATAGACTTCGGCAAGCACAAGGGCCGAATGCTTGGCTCCCTCCCCTCCAACTACCTCCTCTGGGTCTCGAAGAACCTCCGCGCCCGCAACTTCGAGCACTGGGCCCGCCTCGCCGACGAGGTCCTCCGCGACCCCGTGTACCGCGACCGCATCGAGTGGGAGTCGGCGGAGCGCATCCTCAACGGCGACGGCCGCCGGGGCTCCTCCGAATCCCCTGTCTCCGATCTCCTCGACATCAGCGAGAGGTTCGGGTGGGACAACGAGGATAAGGCCAGCTGGGCCCGCGTCGACTTCCAGCTCCTGGGGACTTCCATGGGCGGAAGGATCCCCCGGGTCAATGAGGGCGGGCAGGTCAAGCCAGAAGGGGATCGGAGATCGAAGCAAGAGAGCAAAGGTGGAATTTTTAGCAGAGATTTGAAGGAAAAAGCGAGGGAACAGAAGAAATATGGAATCTTTAGTAGCGATCCGAAGGCTTCGAGGAGTGGCAAGATGGGTTCTTTGGAGAAGGAAATGGGTTCTTCCGGGAGGGATTGGAGATGTATGGAAGTGAGAAAAGATGGAATTTTCGGTGAAGATTTTAAGGTAAAGAGCGTGGGGATTGGAAGCGAGGAGGAGATGGGAACTGGAATGCGTGATGGGAGCATAGGAAATGCAAGAAAGGTGGGATTTTTGAGCAAGGGGCATAGGTTTGTACTTGGGGAGGAGGAGAGTGAGGGGGATGAGGAGTTGAAGGTGAGGAGGAGGAGAGCAGAGAGGATGGAGAGAAGAAGGATGAAGAGGGAACAGCAGGTGAGGAATTTGAGGCGGGAAGTGGGAGTGGAGGAAGGGAGTGGAGGAAGGGAAGGGGTTTTTGTGAAGAAGATTGAGGCTGTGGGGAGTGCGGTGTCGGCGAATCCCTTTCCCGGGCGTGGAGTTTTTCTGGACAAGATCAATGAACAAAGAGATTGATCCCGTTTTGCCTCCCGATTAGCCCGATTACATTTGCTTCTCATCTTGTACTCAAAACAGAGAGAGAGAGGGAGAGAGCTTTTGAGCCTTCCTCCGTCTTCTTTTATTCTGTTTGGCATAATTTGGTAGGCCAGCATTTGGCATATGCAAGTATTTCCGCGATGCTTGAATTTTAATAATATTAGCAATAAATTTTAGATTTAGATGATCATACAAATTCCAAATTAGATGAGAATTTCGCAAGGAAAGACTTTTGTTTTTTCAAAAAAGAAATTGCACAAAATTTTCTGTGTAAATATGCGTGATTTTTCTGCAAAATCCCCTCTCACATCTGTGTGTAAAGGTCTTAACATGCATCTCACAAATGGCTGATACTTATTATCAGGTCAGGATCCTGTGAAAGGTTGATTACATTGGTATTGTATGTAAACATGGGCGGATTAATGAACCTGGGTTTAAGTTTGGGTTCCTATTTTCAAGTCGAGTTGAGTCCATACGCTGAAAACTTGACGAGCATGACCCGAACGAAGTTTCTTCGGATTAGACTGTAATCCAAATTGATCCATTCCTAATCCACTATCTGTATTATATAACATGGCCCTCAACTTGACTCCTCGATCCCACCCGATCCATCCAAGTTACTCTTAGAGCTCGTTTGGCTTGCAGAAAAAGAAGAGGAAAAAGTATGGTTAACGAAAAAGTAAAGAGAGAAGATGCTTTTTGTTTGGTTGAAGTTTTTAAAAGAGAGAGACGGAAAAGTTGTATTTTCGTGGAAATATAATTTTCAGGTTTCATGGAAAGTCTTTTCTATGAGAAATATGGAAAAGTTACTTTTCCGTAAGCCGAAAATCGAAAATCTGTCACTTTTTTATTGTCAACCAAACATGTCAAAAGTACTTTCTAGATATTTTTTTTCAGAAATCTACTTTTCAGAAATCATATTTCTATGAAAAAAATATTTTCCGCAAACTAAACGAGCCCTCATGCAACTCATGTTTCTAAACGGTGCAGCAAGTGTAATAGGTCTAAACTAAGATGGGCTCAACCATTGAAATTTTGAGTTCCACTTAAATTGCCACTGATGAAATTTGCAATGTAGCCCAACGCAGTTGCCAAACTATTTTATAATCCAACAATAACCGGTCTACAAGCCTATTGCGTCACGGATTAATTAAGCAAACTAAAAAAATTTTGACCGGAACACGAGCTTAATCGATTCTGGCTGAGAGAACGTACCATGAACGAAATCAAAGTACAAAAATAAAGTCAAAGTATCATAGAATTTCTAGTTTGCTTCTTCTGTCTTCTTTTTTTTTTTTTTTTTATTACGTCCCCTCCTTCCACGAAACGGAGTAATTGAACGGATAAAAGCTAAAAAGCAGGCATGTCGTAAAGCGAGAAGGAATTGATGGCCCGAGGACTCTTGCGGGGCTTCAAGGGCCAGGTGGGTGGTGGCAGGAGTAAAAGCGTCGCCACGTTCGCTTCCGTACGCGACTTAGCCGAGCCGAGCCGAGCCGAGCCGAGCCGAGTCTGATTCGCTCCCTCTATGGCTCAATGGCCCTTTATTTGTACACTAACTTAATTTTAAATATGTTTTTCTTGCGAAGTGCAAGCGGGTGACATCGAGTTTCGTGTAAAAAGATATTTTATACCTGCAAATAAATTTTATCTTGTATGAATTACTTATTTAATGTATATATTGTTCATACATTAAATAGCTTCTGGGCGAGCAAAGAAATAACTCTTGCAGCATATTACCGGGACTCCCTTCAAAAAAAAAAAAAAACAAAATAAAAAGCCAGACAGATACTAGATGCAGACCATCTTTTTCTCAAGAAAGATTCGGCTACGGTGATCTTTCAGAGTCGGAGACGCATAAGCGAGGATAGCCGTTGTTCTATAACATTTGCATATTTTTAAAAAAGTATGGTTCCCACCAAACCATGCATGTTTATAGAGAGACAAACGGTGCCGTCGACTGAATTGCGTCCTTTACAACTCACCACTCTAGCTTCGTGTAGATGGATTGCGGTTTAGTGTCGAAGCTTTTATGTAGTTTTTTATTTTCTAATTTTGTTAACTGCATTCACATATATCTTATGCGTGAACGATCATTGCAAAAAAAAAAAAAAAAAATCAGAGGCAAGACACCGTTAGGTAGTTATTATGAGTTATTTACTAAATAAAGTGAATGACGTAAGCAATACCAAGTTTGGAGAATGTTTTAGGGAAAAAAAGAATCTCTTAAGTTTGGTAAGATAGCTACCTATGTAAACAAATTGGCTGATATTTTAGTCTTTTAAGTTTTGGGGTGGTTTTGGCGGATGTAAATAGGAAAAACTATGGGGGAGACTTGCAAATTCTTAACCGACTTTTTTTTTTTGTTTTTTCCCAATCGGTTGGCTTGGCTGCGGAGATGGGAATTCGAGCCTCGTCCCACTAGGAATATTTCGTCGCCTCCTCGCCCTCGCGGCAGCCTAGCAAAAGCCGCCTCTTCTCCCTCTCTTCCTTCGCCATCATCGCCTCCGCTTGTTAAAATTCGCTCCCGTCTTCCCCTCGCGAGGTAAGAATTCCGTGAACCCTTCCCGATTTGGGCTTTCGATTCGCCTTTTTTACACGGCTTTCTTCGCCTTTTTATGGATTCGATCGTGGTCGGGGTGGCCTTTTGGAGGCCCTTAGCTTTTTGGATAAGAATCCGTGAAAAACCTACCTCGATGTTGGCTTCTTTTCTTTTCCCTCGCTTGGAGCCGGTAGTAATCGAAGAAACATCTCGTTCTTTCCGTTGTTTTTTGATGGTTGGAACCTGTAGGATATAAAGGAGTCGTTTTGATTGATTTGGAGGTCGACTTCGCGCATGGTATGTGTTGTTGCAGGCTTTTCTCTGGCTGGCTTTTGGTGGTAATCGACTTGGATTAGAGTTTTTCTTTTCTCTCTCTCTCTCTCTCTCTCTCTCTCTCTCTCTCTCTCTCTCTCTCTGAATATATGGACGGAATTTGAGGGTGTTAACTAACGAATCTCGGTTTCAGTCGTACACTGTTGTTTTTGTATCATGCTAATAGTGGTGGATTCTAGGTAGTAGAAAGTCTTTATCTCTTCATCTTTTGTTATCATTGTTATTATTAATTTTTTTTTCAAAACGAGGGAACTGATAATTCCCTGGTTGCATGGGCTTAAACTGCGGGACCAATAGTGAATCTTTCTAGGTTTCACAGCAAGCTCCTTTCCTTCCCAAAGTTGCTTCTGGGCGGGCATCTGACACCAATTTAGAGGGTTTGTGTCAGTTCAATGGCCTGCCATATTACATTTTCGCACTTCAGTGGATCCTGCCTTCATAGATAAAGCAAACCCCATAGAGATAACTATGGCAGATTGATCATGGTAATTATCATCGTCTGTAAAGTATGATGTGTTGAATAGGGTAGATCCTTTAGTTTGCTAGTTGTTAGACTTCTTCCTAGTCCACCTGTTGCAACTAATGAGATTATTTTGTACTTCCATAACCTTTCTTCTTGGTGGAGTACTGTCAAACTTAGTCATCATGGAATTGTTTAAGTGTTTTGAAAGTAGATGTATAGGGTGGTTCTTTATCAGGTTGTGATGCATCTTGTCTATATCTTTAATCTTCTTATTCTTGTAAACTGTAATGGTGGTGCCAATCAAACACAGAATCATTTTATCTATATCTTTGCTTTCATTGTTTTTGCCAACTTCATCTTTTAGTAGAGACCTAATGTATCTTCATCTTTTTTTTCCCGGCATAGTTTTCAAGGAGCAAAAGCTGCTCAGCTAAAATGAAAAAATAAAAGCAAAGTGGCTCAAGAATATTTTTCTTAAGAACAGAGATTTCAGAAGATATTCTACATATGGAAAGGTATGGAAACACGCCCAGTGAAGAATTTTAAGGTGAAACAGTTTTGCGGTAGTGGAAATTCCGAAGTTATGTCATCATCTCTACCTGTGCTACCTGCTCCCTTGGAAGAGAAGTTTCCGAAACTGCCAGATTCCCAACAGGTTTCGATGGAGAGGGAGCTAAGAAGCACTCCACTTATCCCCCTTCGTACTCCTTTTGTCTCCAACAGTGCAGTTGTTGGACCTTTATACTCATCAGCTTCAGGGTTCTCATCAGATCTTCATTTCTCTTCTATGGCACCTAATGAGAGGCACCACAATGGTGCTTCGTTTGTTTCTCAATCACCAAATGTTGGAATACCTTTTCCTTCAACTCCCTCACATTCAGGGTCATTCTGTCCCGCAGCAAGTAATCACCCCAGAGAATCCGCTGATGTGTCCTGGTGTCCAGAACCAATTCAGGGCATGCTTGATTATTCAGATAATATAACTGCTGGTAACAATCAGATCCAGAGCAGTTGCGATGTGGCCTCGGATGACCTTGCTAAGCAAAATGAGTGGTGGACAGATTTAATGAATGATGATTGGAAGGATATTCTTAATGAAACAAGTGCTTCTGAATGTCAGACAAAGGTATTATGTTCAATAAACTGGAATTTCTAAGCATTCTACATTCCTGATATTGTCCAAGAATTTTATTAGATCTCATTTGTTTGTTCTACTATAAGATGGCTATCACTTTGTGGCTTGTTATATGTTAGAAGTCTTACAGACTGCAGACTCCCAAAGTCTTACAGAACGCAAACTCTTCTCATTGATTATTGATACTCATATGAGTCCTTGGTTGCCATGATTTGAATGTTTAAATGAAAATGGTAATTTATGGATTTATGACGATTAAGGATAATTAATTTGTGTAATTCTTCAAGCTATTGAACTTCCATAAGACGTTACAATATCTTATGATTCAATGAATTAGGTTGTTAATCATTGGCATTTTTGGTGGCAGTCAAATTCAGAAATTGATAGCTGTTCTTTCAGATGATTTATATTATTAACTTTTGTAGTAGTTCAATTGTTTGGTCATGTGCTTTGCCAATCATCTTCTCATTCCTTTGTTGTCATATAGTCTGTGGAACCAGCAACCCAAGCATCCCCAAGTATATCAGTTCACCAGCTGCAAATCCATCAATCTGTTCCATCTCACTCAGGAGAGCTTTGTGCAGTCTCTAATTCCTCCCCTGCTGCCATTGCTGCTGCAGCCAAACCACGTATGAGGTGGACTCCAGAGCTGCATGAATGCTTTGTAGATGCTGTGAACCAGCTTGGTGGTAGTGAAAGTAGGTTACACTCTACCTTGAGATTCATTTTTTCCTCAACATATATCTCATGACTTGAAACTGTTTTTATGCCTTCAGAGGCTACCCCCAAAGGTGTGCTGAAACTCATGAAAGTGGAAAGTTTGACCATATACCATGTGAAAAGCCATCTGCAGGTCTATACTTTCATTTTCTTCACATATACAACACTTAATGCATGCCATTTATTTTTTTTCCTTTCTTAATAAGATCTCTCTCTGTCTATATATATATATATATGTTGCTTTACAGAAATACAGGACAGCTCGGTATAGGCCAGACTCATCAGAAGGTTAGTCATGCATATACTAGTTCATTTTATGGATTTATATTTCTGCTGCTCCTCCATACCTTCCTTTTTAAACCTTGTCTCCTTCTCCTTCTGCTTCTCTCTTGTAGTATTTATGCCCTACAAAAATGCAGCAACTTTATCTGTAAGTGAAAGTAACACTGTGCGGAAGACACTAGTGTGACATTTTTCCAATATTGTTGGTTGCTTTGATGAATGCAGGGGCATCACAAAAAAAGGTCACCCCACAAGAGGAAGTCTCATCTCTTGACTTGAAGACGTGAGTGAGCCATTATTTTAAAAAGAACACTTGTAACTGTATATTTCTAATTGGAATTTATAGCTAATATGCGCTGCCTTGTTGGAAGAAAAGTAATCAAGCTGCAACAGCATATATGTCAAAAAAAATATGGAATGCTTATATGCTTTTTTTTCTTATGATAATAGCTATAGAGACTTTTCTTTCTGAACCTTATGGCCTTTGAGAAACTGGAAGGATTATTTTACTCATTTGTGTTGATGCAACAGTCTGATAATTAAAACACTTACTTCCAGAGTCACAAAGTTAATGAGTGAGAGCAGTCTCATAATATGCAGAAATGGGTTGACTTTGTTAGAATGTTGGGTTATAAAAAAGAAGTAAAATTCATGTGTTAATTGTTTATTGCCAAGAAATGGGCATTGCTATTAAGGGAACAAGAACCAGCAAATTGTGCTTTCTAAGCTTGCTGGTTGCTGGTTTGACTTTGTTTGATTTACTAAAATAATCCTGAAAAACTTTTGTTTATTTGCTCCGCTACCTGGATATGTGCATAAGATGCATGCATGCATGCTTGCATAATGCTTTTTCTAAGCATTCGAGCATGTGTCTGTATTTTGAGATGTGGTATTTGCATGTTTTTTATATGTTACTCTAAGGTTCTATGTTTCTCTTACTGGCTACTTTATGTATTTTGTCCTACGCAGTGTTGCAGAAGAATTTGCACCACTTTATTATTGTGTTTTCAAACATGGCCCCAAACACTGACCCATTTTGCTGCCAGGTTAAGGGGTTTTCGGTTTGACCAGGGGTGAACCACTGTTTGGAAATATCTTTTTTGATTAATGAATTATAGATGCACTACCACTTTTGGTTAATTCATTTCCTTTATTTATTCTCTCAAAATAACTTTCTCTTTAAGGCATTATTTAGGAAAAGAGAATTAAGAGGTATGCCTATATTGAAATTTTGTGTATTAATAGAATGGAGCCTTATGGCCTGCAGGGTTTCAAATATATTGATGAAAACACCAAAAATTAGAGAGGACACAGAAATTGGCAAGTCTGTGACTGGATGCTTGAATATATCAATGGTAAACCTGTAAATATGGATACAGCCTGCACTATTCTGTTGGAATAGTTTGACATATCTTTTGTGAAGCCATAAACACACTATCTTTAAAGGATAAACTCTTGTATGGTAGACTTCTAGAGAATATGGAAAAGTGTCAGCTTATAGTGAAGAGGGTTTAATTCATCAGTGACACCCACTATTCAGCTATCCCTCTTTGGTTTCTCTTATGTAGAAGTAGAGATCTAACTGCCCTACATAAACTGTGCTGGGACTTGGATTAAACATGCCCTCAATAATATTTTATTTAAATATTCAGTTCAAATGCTTTTGTTCTTGTTTTGTTAGATGCAGATCTCATTTAGGTCATTTTATTGTTTCTGTTTTTTCCTTTTTTTTCCCTTTGTTTTCTTCTGTTATATTCCTGTGACAGCTAATATCTGTTGTTAACAGTATCAAAAGTTTAGTGCCTTATCTTTTCGTTCCAGGCAATGCTAAAATGTTAAAAGGCTTGTTTAGTCTTCACTAAGTTAGTGTTTAATCTTGCTTTTCATTTCAATGACAGGAGTATTGATCTCACTGAAGCGTTACGACTCCAGATGGAGGTTCAGAAACGACTGCACGAACAGCTTGAGGTATGCTTTCTGGTTGAGTTTTGACATTAAATTATTTCACCTTTTGTTGCATATTCTATATTAATTTTTGGATTTCAGACTCCAGAAAACTAATTTCGTAGAAAATGAATAAAATAATAAAAAACGAAAGGCCTATTATTAGCTTGAGTTATCCTACACTACTGCTGTGCACATGCAATGCACATGAGGAAGGCATGGATGATTGTGGTTACATGAAAGAAAGCTTTGATGGTTGCAATTTCACTCTAGCAGGAGATGAGATGATTAGAGTGTATTTTCATTAAACGAGGGGGTATTATAGAAGCCCAGATGGACATCTAGCAATTCTTGAGCATGAATAGAGGTCCATAGCCATGCATGAAGGTTCAACAGCTTGTGTTAGAATAGTAAAGCCTATTATTAGCATGAGTTATCCCATACTACTGCTGTGCACATGTGATGCACGTGAGGAAGTTATGGATGATTGTGGTTTCATGGAAGAAAGCATTGATGGTTACAATTTCACTTTGGCAAGAGATGAGATAATTAGAGTGTATTTTAATTAAACAAGGGGGTATTATAGAAGCCTGGATGGACATCTATCATTGCTTGAGCATGAATAGAGAGGGTCATATGAATAGAGAGGATCATAGCCATGGGTGAAGGTTCATGTAGCTTCGGATATTATCTTTTCATTGAAGCATTGAAATGCGTTGGCATTTTCAGTTTCTTTTACATATTAGCATGCCCATAAAGTTTGTCTGTATTTGCCCAAATACAACTTCCTTTGTCATTATATATGGTATGTGCTTGTTGTGTACAGAGTATTTTTTTTCATGGAACTCATTTCTATGAAATTTTAGGAAGAATAGGTTTTTAACATAAGTAGCAGTAAAAGTTCTTTCTCCATATTTTGGTTTACAAATATCATTTTTAAGACTATAATTATGTGTTCTTGGAGTTTGGCAAATTTTTCTCGAGATCTGTTTGTATATTTGCACTGAATGGACAGACATTTTAGCTCGACCTACCTTTTGGGGCTGTACCAGGCAATTAATTTAGGTCCATGGGGTGAGGCCTATGAGCCTAATCAGAATTTGGGCAGGCCTGGGTTTAGTCATATTTGACTTGGCCTGTCCTGAGTCAGCCCGTATATATTTAAACATTAGTATGTAAATATTATAGTTAACCGAATCCCCATGCCAAGCCCTAACTTGGTCAGCTTTCCCTTAGTACAGCAGTCTCCTTTCCTCTTAACCCTCTCTCAACCTCTAACTGGATTGCCCTCAAGTATTCATCATTGGACATCAGGCCTCCCTTTTCTTCCCATCTGTCCTTTTTCTCTCTCTTCAATGCTGCCACCGGATGCCGGACCAAAACTGTCCTTTAGGAGAATGACAGCCTCCTCCAACCTCCCATACTTTCTTACGCATGTCTCTGTTACCGGACTCCTCTGTCTCTGTGCCCAGCACCTTGCCATTCTTCATCACCTCCTTCACCAACACATTCTCCAGCACCCCACAGTGAGGGATTGTTATACGATCTAGGGTCATGGATGACGGGCGATCAGGTCATGACAGCCTAGTGCTGGGCTTTCATTTTTCAGTTAAATCAGGCTTGGGCTCTAATGGTTAGTCCTAGGACCGAGTGCCCAGGTCCATCATTGAATTATCTGAGAACTTATCTAATTGCTAGACATGTCATATGTTGTCATCATCCTTTCTGTTGGCAAGATTTTGAGCACGTATATGAATATGTACTTGCATGCTCAAAACACTTTTTTGTGTGTTTGTTCATATCGGAGTATAAAGATTAAGTTGTCAATTGTGTCAATAGGATTTTACTGAACCATTCTGAGTAATTTGTTGGTGTGTTGATTTCTCAGGAGCTTCGATTTTCTCTAACAGAAGCATCCTCATGCATGTTTTTTAAAACCAAATTTTGCAGAATCACATACAGTGCATGCATTGTTTAACTAAGATGTATGATTTTTACCTTATGGTTGCACCCCGGTTACTGGTGTATTTTGGGTGGATTGGCATGAACTTGAGATATAAGTTAATTATACATTAATATATGCTTACTTTGTTTTTCAGTAATTAAAGTTGCTTTCTGTTTTGCTTTGGAAAAAAAAGATATTTCGTCATTTTATCTATCTTTTACTTGAATTGTCATCCATTGAGTGTTACATCCGCATGGTTGAGTTAATTTAAATGATCCATCTCTGTTCATTGCTATATTCATGTTGGTTCTGAAACAAATGATCAAAACATAGGATCAGGCCTACTTTTTTTTTTCTTTTAATTTTTTTTAAAGCAATATGGGTGGTAATGTGCCACCACCAGGGTTTGGAAAAAACGACAACATTTTTGAGCAATAGGGATCGGGCAAGTATTATTAATAATCTTTGTGATAAACAGAAGCAAGCATGAAGACCCTCCATGTCTGCATGTAATTATTTTAGAGTTCTTAGCGTGGTACCCCCTTCTTTTCCGTCTTTTCTCAGTAAGCCAGACTCTTTACACCATACAGTGATACAAGCAACACATAGAAGGGTCTACAAGGTCTTGGGGAACATGGATCAAGGCATTATGTGTCTGTGTTGTGCTGGCTTGTCCCACTGGTACACTTGTCATGCATTGGTACAGCCGCATGCCAACTGCTGGCATGTAGCCTATATTGTGACAGTATTTCCCAATGTATAGTGTGTGGATCAGCATTTTAAACAATGCTGGGAAAGTCATCCATCCAAGCCTCTTCTCAATGTTGTTTGTCCTGTTGTTAGCCAACCAATCAATGGGTTGCTTTTGGTTCACCCTGAAACTATGCAGGCGGTGAGAGATTCCAATGGGGTCCCACGCTCAGGTGCTAAACTTAAAAGAGTGACAGCGTTCATTCCCAACCCATTCTGTTCCCAACCCTTTCTGTTCCTGCCGGGACATTGTGTCAAGAGCACCTGTTTAATACCAACTGCAGACAATTGTTTGATCCTATACTCTCTTCTTTCCACAGATTCAGAGAAATCTGCAGTTGAGAATTGAAGAACAAGGGAGGTACCTTCAGATGATGTTTGAGAAGCAGTCGGGCATCAGCAATCTCCAGGCTCCTTCCTCACTGGAAGAACCATTAACTGTATCATCTGACCAAACACATTCTGCTGCCAAAATCGAACTCCCAGGGAAGGGTCGAGATGAATCAGGAACTGACCCTAATGGTGCAAAAATGTCAGAAGGCTCAAGGCAGGTGGGTGACAAACAGAAGACGCTTGAAGCTGAATCCTGCAATGAGATGGAAGCTAATATTGTTAGTGGGTCTCACTCCCCATCCTGCAAGCGTGCACGAGGCCCTGATGGGGAGTCCTTAACTCCCATGTCTGCATTAGATTAGCAGATTTTTAGTCTTGTATGTTGACTGGTGAAATGGGAACTGTCATTGTAATGAGAATGCCGATATTGAGTGGAAAGCTAATTTAAGGTCAGAAGCCACTCTGACTCTTTCAGGAGGCTGCAGATGGTGATTGCTTGTACTGTTGGTGAGCAATGACTTGTTTTCTATTTATTTCAGTCAATAATGAGGTTATTGGGTGTAAAGATTTGGCTATGTGTCTTTCATTAAGTTGAAGTGTTTTGGAAAACTGTCAAGGAAGAAATGCTGTACTTGAAAGAAAGGATCATATACTCTTATAACAATCTTTTAGCTTTAATATTCAAAAATTTCTGCTTTAAGAGTGTTTTCAATAACTTTAGTGAACTATTACAGCAAAATACATTGCAGTTTAGGGACTGTAGATCACGAAAAATATAAAATTATAAGATATCAGATCAGTATCTGCTAGTTATGTGCTGCAAGTTGCACCTGTTACTAAATGCCATATGAAAGCCGTCATGGATCCTTCCTCCAGTAATGCTGTTCATTCTGAATGTTCTTGAATCATGTAATGAAATAAGGTTTGTATAGAATGTGTTGTTTTGGTCGCTAGTTTGTCTTGTATTCGAGCAAATTTCTGATGATTTAAGGTGGATTCTCAATTGATATGAAATGAATCTATTATCAATACTGTTGGTCTAACACGTGCTGTAGCAAGGTTATGAAGCATTGAGCAGTATGGGATGGGATTCATGATGTTTGTTTTTTTCAATATGGTTTCTAATTTTACAAGGAGGAAGCAAGTAAATATGATTATTGTTTGCGATGGTCATAATAGGGGCAGCAGTGATGGGGGTGGTGGCAACCGGCTGACTGGGAAAACAAACTACCTGTGAACAGAAATTCTCCTGGTATTTTATGTTGTGAAAAGTTACTGACTAGATATCTTCTAATTTAGATTACTATTAGTTTTCTTTGGTTCATCATCTCTTAATAACAAGTTTGATCGGAGAGTTACCGGTCATTAATCATTTCGATCAGATATTGCAGGTCCTAATATTAGATGCATGAAAAAAAATCATAGCAAATTATATTTTAGTCCTCCAAATTTGGCAAATATTTTTAAATGATCCTTATAATTTTAAATTTTTTTAACTAGGTCTCTTGATTTTTCAAGTATGATTTAATGTAGCCCGTCTGGCGATTTCGGCCAATTTCTGGCACATTAGCATACGGGTGATAGTATGGTATAACGATTGTAAGTTTTTTTTTCTAATGTAGTATATGCATGATGATATGACATCTAACATATTCTATGGTAGAATTTTTCGTTCATAAAGGTCTAATCGTCAAATATCACATCATCACTCATATGCTATATTATCATTTATTTGCTACATTATCAAAAGCAAGAATATTCTACTGTTATATTACATCATCATTCGTATGTTGATATTGGTGCTAGCAAGGAAAAAAACGAACTTTTTGATACTAGTAGAAATTGGTCGGAATCGGCCGGAGAGGCTATATCGAGAAACTTAATGAGAATTTTTGAACTGTAAATAAGAATTATATAAAAATATTGATAAAATTACCTAAAAATTTACATTCTCGGAAGTTCTATCTGGAGGAGGTGCTCTGTGTCTTTCATTTTTGAAATAGAAAATACTAACGCAACCAGATAAGTATTGATCTTTTTCTTTTTTAATTTTTGACAAAATCTAACTTGATGCAAGCGGCTACAAAACAAAACCCTTCGTTTATGTAGCAAGACTATAGAGCGACGTGATTTACATTACCAAAAAAAAGGGACATGATCTGTTATTTTTCAATCCACGGTATTCCAGGACTTGAAACCTTGATCTGAAACCCTGCGCGCTTTCCCTCGCGGTTGGACTGGTCCACCAGCTGAGCGGTGGACCTGATCCGACCAGCGCTACATAGCGAGTCTTTCTCTCGCTGCGACGTGTAATATACGGCTCCCATCGCCGGTGGGAAAAGAAAGGAAATGACGGCAATCATGGTCACGCTGAAAATTTCACGGAAGTAGAAAAGGATCCCCAGAAATTAGAAACAGTTCTTTCCCAGTTTCACACCTCTCTCTCTCCGTGGATTCGAAGAAAGAACCGAAACCCTAACCCTAATCTTTGATCGAGGAGGAGGAGATGCTGTTCCAAGTGGGAGGGCAGGGGACGCGGCCGACCTTCTTCGAGATGGCGGCCGCGCAGCAGCTCCCAGCCAGCCTCAGGGCCGCCCTCACCTACTCCCTCGGGGTAATCCCCTCTCCCCTTCTCCCCTTTTTCTTCGATTCTTGTTCGCGTTTTTTCTTTGTTTCAGTTGAAGCTAGGTTTTGGTCCCTTCATGACGTACCTCAACATGATGCCGACCCAACATCCATAATCCCTTGGTTGAAATCTTCACTCCTTTTGTATTTGCCGTTAAATTTACAACATTCCTCTTTTATGCCGTTTAAATATCAGTCATCATCTCACCTTTACGTTGGAATTCAGTTGCTTAATCGCCCATTTATACCTAATTTAACTTTCCCTTCCTATTCTGCTCATTTTGATGTCAACTGACCAAATTCCTTTTACCTTCTTCATCGTGAGGTCCATTTGTTAGGATCTTGTTGCAGAGCATCCCTTGTCCTGGTGTTGAATCAGATGTATGATACTTGTTTCATTCCATAAAACATTTACGCAGGGTCGATTCTGTTAGCACCATAAGATTCGTTATAAAGTTTGACACTGATGGTAATTGGATAAATTATGGTGCATATATTCATTAATCACTGGCAGTAATATAGAGATCATTCGCACAAAATTTAGTGGATAATGCATCCTTGCAAGCTATCCTATTGTCAATTAGACAGATTTTGGCAATGTATTACGCTGCTGTCACTATAAAGTGATGCTTCCTGGGATGTGACAAGTCTTCTGCTATAGCTCATGATGCATTTATCTTCTCCTCTACATGTTAAATTTTGCTATTCCTAATTTCTGTTTTGAGTTACATGATCAATTAATTATGGAACTTCATGTGCTCTGGACTCATTTTGTTTTTTCAGATGCCGCTTGCAGTACCTATGCAGGACAATGCCAATTGACATTCCCTGTTATGGTTGCAGGTGTTTGCCTTGAGAAGGCCATTCCTTCACAAGGTGTTAGATTATGATGATGAATTCTTTGCCTTGTTGATGATGGTGCTTGAAAGTCACAGTTTACGAACCACAGGTTCTCTTGATTATGTTGTCTATAACTTCATTTTGTTTTTTCTGAATTCACATATGTCAAGCGGTTATTTTCTTTTATGATGAAATTAGAGATTGCAATATCCGGAATCAAGTTAAATACAAGTGCTTTCCCCCTTTTTCTGAGTTTATCACAAGGATATGCAATTCTTATCAAAATCAAGCTTCTCTCAAGTTGTGTCACTATTATAACTGTTGTATTGGCAGGACTAGCCATTTTATTAACAGAATACTTGTACTTAGGGTGCTGCACCTGCTTCTGAAACCTGTTTCCATGGACACTTCATATGTGCTTCCTTATACCTGTTTTGTTTTGTGGGAGATCCACTTTGGAATTCCAATGCCCTCTCTGGCTTCTGGGAACAAGGACCATCTCAGCATGTTCGCTGACTTCTTTGTTCCTCATATTTTACTCTTAGTGATGTTTTGAGTTGCTTTATGGAATTGAAACTTTTGAATTGGTAAACTTTTTAAAGCAAATCATGGCTGTTTTTTTTTCAGTTCAAATCCTATTCTTGCTTCTACTATGTTTGTTTTATTAGCTCGCTTGCTAGGGTGGTCACTTTTAGACTGTACGAATATATTAGATGGATTGCGGCCATTTGGCAAAACAAGCTTGAAGCTTGTTTGGTTAGCTACTGCCAATTGCTCATACATCTTCATCTGAATATCCACTACCTGAATTTAATTGTTAGGATCAGAAACTTTAGAATTTTATAGTGATTAAAACCACCATGCTAAACAGGTTTGAGAACTTGACAACTTCGTATTGTTTAAATCGCAAACTTCTCTCGAACCTTGGAAAAGAAATCTGTCAAGTTCTAGACACCCAAATACTTCCAATTTTTCCACTTCAAATCCTAGAGTTGTAGTTTATGGAATATTTGAACAAAAGACCAAAAAACTTGAAACAACTTGCTCATATATTTAATTAGGCTCTATGTTAGTTTCATTTGGAGCTTTGAAACCTAAAGGTTTCAATCTTGGTTTGCAGTTTCTGTTGAGACATAGAATCTTGTTATTCATATTATTTGATGCTTGAACTTATCTATGCTTCCGCTTGAAGTTTGAATACAGTTAAGATCTGCTGTATCTGCATCCTTTTCATTTCAAATTTCGGACAATAGTTATAGTCCCAACCTGGCTTTTCCTTTTAATTAATATAATCGGAAAGCATGTTTCCTCAAGTGTAGGAAAACGATGTTATCCAATATTAAAATATTCAGAGCACCATCGTTAAAAAAAATAAAGCAAAAAATGCAGTATTTATAATCATAGACAACGGTAAGGACATTTGCCATTCACTAAGCCTATAGAAAGTTGGCAGTTCTGTTTCTGTGTTCTATTCTGATATCTGTTGCTGACAAAAATAAATTGTACAAGAGAATGAAATCTTATGGCAGTTCTTTTAAAGATGGTAAGCGGTGCATTCTTATTAATAAATTCTTTTGGTGAAGTGCAATCAGAAAGTAGGCAGAAATATGCGTGAGTGCAATCATTGAATATGTTCTAACAACATGCATTGAAGTTGCAAACCTGATACGTGTTCAGCGGATAAACCATGCTGGAATTTATTTTCAACCCTATAGGTTGTATTGTGAATAGAATTGGGAGTGGTTTAAACGTGTTATAACTTCTAATCCAAAAACCAAACCTTCTCAATATATGATAGAGCAAATGATAAATTTCTTTGGTTCTCCTGTTTGAAAGTGGCCTAGGGTATATGAGTGAGAGGGGTGGCAGGAGCGGGTCAAGAATAATTTGACGCCACGATTTAACTACCCTTGTGTATATGAAATCAACTTGTAAGTGTAGAGTGAGGTTGGTGTGATTGATGTTTTGTAAAACTAGGAATGACAGTGAGGAAGAAGGATCTTATAGAAGGGATAGGAGTTACTTTGGTTAAGGAAAAAATGATGGAGAAAAAAATTGAGATTGTATGGGCATGTGACACAAAGACCTAAGGAGGCTTTAGTAAGGAGAGGTGCTCGAAATATGTTTAAGGACCTAGAAAGTGGAGAGAAAGACTTGCTTATGATCAGTCCATCTGCTTGTGCTAACATATATGTTCTCTGCTGGTTTGAAGTAGATGTTATTTGTTTCTACTACTGTAATGTAGAAAAATTGAAAAAGTGTTGAATCTATTGGGTGTACAAATTTATTTCAGAATTTTCTTTTTTTTTTAAATTTTATGATCCAGATGTGATGTACTCTAGTTCCCTAACCCTATGTTGTTTTATGGCATGGTGTACTCTTATAGAATGGAACTAAGGAAAAAGAAAAAATTGAGAGAGTATTCACGAAATAGAATTTGAATCTGTGGAGGTAATCAGAAAGATCCACATGTTCTTTCTTTTTAAATATATACTGATCATTATGTACAAAGCCTCTCCATAGATTAATATCAATTTATAGCCAGTTGGGGTGAAGCTTTTCTGAAGAATATGATAATACGAAATTAAATCCATGTCACTTTTCTGGAATTACAATCCTTTGTGCTTGTTTTATAATGCTGTTAAGTCATCTGCAACAGTCTGCCACAGTTGACACTTTTTAAGCTGTTGTTCACTTTTCCTAAAGTATATACAGTGGTAGCTTTTCAATTCTTCCTTTGGATTGCATGCTTCTAAATTTGGCTGAATGGATCATATTATTATTTTGCATCATAAAACAGATTTAGAACGCATGGATATATATTTTCAATGTTCTGCAAGGAGATGTTTGGCTTTACTAATTGCGGGGTTTCATTATGTAGGAATTAAATTTGTATATTTCCAGTTGAAGGATTGTCAGGTCTGCTATTGGGTAACACATGTTTTCGATACATTCTGTTTCAGATGCTTCTTTTTCGGAGTCCTTGTATGGTCTACGAAGGAGAGCAGTGAAGATTATCCACAAAAAACATTCTTCTAATATGGAATCAAATGATAAAATCCATCACTCGGGATTAGAGAAGCACCAAAAAGTTGCCTCAGTTGCATTTCTGGTATTAGATTCTGCTTTCAGCTACTCAACTGCACTCTTTGTTGATAATTTCTTTATACACTTCCCTACATTGATATTATTGTTGCTATCCCATTGATACTGGCCAAACCATAGTTTTTGCTATGTTTTCGTTTTTTTAAGATTTTAAATTCTCTAGTCCTAGATTTCACTTGGCAAAGAAGATATATTTTACTTTGTCAGCTTTCCAGGACAACTACCATGTTTCTAAGAGCTGCAATAGTGCTATTAATTTTGTTTCCAAGAAAAAGGAAGTAAATACTTCCATTAAACAAATATGCTTCTCGATATGTGCACATCAAATTTTGACATAAAAATCTAACTTAAAGTTACCTTATGATTTGCCTAAACATCCTATTGAAAATAACATGAAAAGAGAAATTTAGAGGTAGGTAATCATCCTTGGCACAACCTAGATTTTATAGCTCTTCATAAGGACCGCATAGGAAAGACTTTCTTTTATATGTGATAAAGAATTAGTGAGTTTTTTGGTGTCTAATAGTAGATTGTGTTGATGATTTTTCGGAATTGGATAGGAAAAAGTTTCTGAAATAATATGGTGAAGGATGTGCCTAATGATATGTTTGTTAAAATGAAAAATACAAGTTAATTATCCTAAAATGGATTGGATGCAACATATATGATCATCACAGTGATACTAAAGATTCTACATGTTAGAAAAAATTACATGGCTTATATTTCCTAATGTGAAAATTTTATTCAAGTAATACCTTTAAGTCAAATGCTTTGTATATAATCTTTCAAGACATGCTTACAAGACCAAATCAATAATATTATTTCCGTAGTGATATTGAAAAGACCACTATAACCACATGATGAAAGAATTGCCTAGACTGTATTCTCTAAGATCAAAGATATGTAGTTGAATTCTTTCCTAAAATGGAATTAAATGCATTGTATATAATCTTCAAAACAATATTGGGATTCAGTGAATATAATATGAAAGATTCACTTAGATTATATTTTCTACAATGATGAATGTCGGGGGTGAATGGCTGCTGGCTCAATTGTCCTAAACACAAGATGAAAAAGAAAAAAAAGGCTAATTGCTTATGTATGAGGCCTTGGTCCAGGCATTGGAAGAGTTCAGGCCGAGCATAGGTTATCTTGGGCAGCTTCGAGTTGCGCTGCCTTGGATGAAGGTGTCAGCACTTGGCCGGGCTCTATTACTGGGCTAGTCCTGACTATTGATAACCCTAGATAAATGTTTAAGTTTGAGAGTATTTAAACCTCACATTTTTATAATTGATTAACTTGTGGCATCAAGGAAGGAGAAAAAAAAGAGCACAATAGAATTTATCACAACCCCTTGTGGACCATCACTCATGAGGTTTAATGTCTCATAACTTGCATAACCCATTGCTGAGGGAAACCCAAACCCCTACACAGGCATGTAGGCAAAGCATTTGCATAGACAATGGAGTGTCCATGTATGTGTGCGTGCGTGTACACATAGACTCACATGGGATGGTTATGATACACATAAGCATGGAAATAGGACTTTACATTGCCGAATTCAATGATGGAGTTTGCAAAATAAAAAACAAAACTGTTAAACATGATGTACAATCCCTAAAATGCTTATAAACAGAAGAATCATATGTCATGGACCCTTATGCATCTAGTGGCCCTCAAACTCAGAGATAATGAATTTTCCCTAAAATTAAAATATCATATCAGGCCATTACAACTATTAACTTGGAACTACTTGATGCACACAGATGGGTCTCCAGAATATATGCTTTTCATCTATTGACATTTGAGACCTTCTAGATCCTGTCCAACAGTTTAAAGTTTAAACTTTCATTCTGCAAATGCTGTCATTGAATATGGTCATGGGTGTAAAGTCCTCTCTTTCCCTCCTGTATGTGTGTTCATGTGTGCATGTGTGCGCTTTATTGGGTGTTCAGGTATGCGTTGATGTATAGCTGATACTTGACCTGATAAATTTTTTGGGTCCTGTTCTGTGATCTGAACCTGACCTGCTAACTCTTTGTGTTCATTTTAACCTGCTCCCTGAACTCTTCCTTGCTATTTCTATTCCCTGTTATTTAAATCACATTCTTTTACTGATATGTTGATAAAATTGCTGAAAAATGCTGTATGATTAGTTATAATTCACTCAAGTTTGTTGAAGTTCTTAGTTATCTCATTTAATTTTCTGTCAGTTTGGGTTAGATGGTAGGGGAAAAAGCTTCTAGCATTTGAGCATTAGTAATGTTTTAATGTTTTATTGAAACTTGCAAACAACCTTCAAAGTTACACACTGTCATTTGACTAATTCATTGTAGGTCATTTTGCCTTATATAAAGTCAAAGCTTCATTATATTTACAACAAAGAAAGGGAAGCAAGGCTTCAAGCAAGTCTTTGGGGTCATGATGATGCAAGATTTGATGACACAGGCTTCGTCCTAGATCAAGGAGAGAGCTCTCATTCACAAATTGAAGCTTCAAGTGTCGAAGGATCACGCATGACACACCTAAAAAAGAGAATTATGGAAATTATAGCTTGTTGCTACCCCTGGATTCATGCGACCAATGAGGGTAGGTAATTTGCTTTATGGTGATATCATCTACAAATTTGTCCATTCAGATATATCTGTACCTTATGAACATTTGATCATGTGATCTACCTGGTCAAACTACATTTAGTTCTTGCTTGAAACATACTATGGATGTTTATTTAGATGATCTAGGTGTAAGTGTTGACCTGCTGGTTAATGTACTTGGGCAAAATTTTCTTCAAGTTTGAAGACTTAAAACTAGAGTCATACAACCATGCTTAATAATTGAATCTGAATGTGTTAACATTGTGCAGAATTATTGCTATATAATGCTTGCTTGATAGATCATTTACTATGTCAGAATGTTTGTAAAAACTTAGATTAAGAGAGTTCTTAAAAACCAATTCTATGTGTTCAAGATTTCTGCTAGATATGTCAGTTGTGCAAATGGGTGGAAAGTGGAAACAGTTATCCTGAATCCCTTTGTTGAAGCTTGTGTCTTGGAAATCTGTTATTTTGGTACTTTGCTTGGTTAAAATTGTTCTGTGAACTTCCAAGTCTGATTATATATATGTTAATTTCTTGTGTTTAATTTTGTCTGGATTTATTTTTTACTTTTTCTTATTTGAATACAAATTATAGAAGGTCAACTAATTTGAGGTTTATCAGTCTGTTTGCTTTTTAATGTCATTTTTTTGTCTTGATTTTTTTTTCTAAAATTCTTATAAAATTTTTTCTGGTCACCTGAGAATGATTGCAACATCCAATATGAGCTTGTTTCTTTTTATAATGGTTTTGCAGCCTTGAAATTTAGGGCTGTAAATCATAATTAAAATATTTTGATTAAATATATCGTCCTTTCTTTAACGTAACAAACCTCTGATAGATTAAAATAAATATTGATTGAAACATATTTGTGTAACAAGCATCTGATTAAAATATGTTGTCCTTTCTTTAATGTAGGTAATACTATTAGGCAGCCACCTTTCATTCGGGAATAAAATAAGCGTCAGAGATCTTGACAAGTCCTTCTCCATATCTTGATTTCTTTGTTGCGATCTAATGACTGTAGAAGCTTACTGGCAAATAACAAGGCTTCTTTGTTGGCCTGGATCTGTTCTGATGCTATTAGATTTTCCATTATTTAGCTTTGTGGACCTTCGCAGTCTTGCTTTTCCTATTGAAAGGCCAACTGTAGTAATATATTAAAGTTTTATAGTTAAATTATCAATTGTTTTCCTATACCAGTACTATGGCTAAAGTGGATCTGGATATTATATATTTTCTGAATGATTATGAATAAAATTTTCTTATGCCTTTTTATAGCCGCCTACTGAATATGTAGTACCTAGCTCTCAGAAGCAACTGTGTGCCATATTGAGCTTCCTGTCAAAACGAAATGTCATTGAACTGGATTTTTCAGCCCTTTCTCTGTGTGTTGAATAATGATTCTATCATTCTATATTCTCAGTAGCTTATTTGTTCTTTGCAGGATTATCATTTGCTTACCAACTATTGTATCTGCTGGATGCTACTGGCTTCTATAGTCCAGATCTACATGCACTTGGGATTCATGTATGTCGGGCAACAGGACAAGAACTGGTGCGATAGCTTTCACAATTGCTACTTCATTTCTCTTTTGAATTCAGTCACCTTGATTAAATGCTAGGAGCCTAGGGCATTGATGTGCTGCTGGGCATATATACGTATCCGTACATATATATACATAGATACATATGTATATATACGCATACATACATATGTAACATTCTTACGCATACACTTGTTTTAAAAGGCTAAAGCTTTTACTCTATTTTATTGTTGCTGCTGTAACTCTTTTTTGCTTGTTGAAATTTTATATGCGTATGCTACGCATGGATTACTTTATATTATAATCTCTTCAGCTACTTTTTTTAAGTGGAAAATGTTGGTTCTTGAATGTTACTTGTCGGTGGTTTCTGTTTATACTATCTTATAAGAATGAAGCATTACTAGAAAACTTGCGCAACATGAGGTTCAATGTATGTTAAGATTGGAGCATTATGCCTTATCTAATTATCTCAAACTTTTTTTTTAAAAAAATAAATGTCAAGGTAGATGGATTCCTCTTCTAGAATTTCAAGGATCAGAAGTCGCGAACTTGAAAGACTAAGGGGCCCTCTGTGGTTGAAGGTATATCATTTCTATCTTCAAAAATATCTGATTGTAATCATTTTTATGCATCGGTAGTGTTTGAGGTCGATATACTGTCTGAGATCTTTTCCCCTGTAGTTACAAAATTTTGTTTCCTGGCATGTCTGATTTGTACAGGCAGTTCAGAGAGTTCTGCTTAGCTGCGTATACACAACATTAGATTATGCACAAACTGGTCTAATTGCTGCAGTATTCTTTTTCAAGGTGAGCAGACCTTACCTACTTTTGAAATTCTAAATGTAATTTGCATGGAGGCATCTTAATTCACTCAAATATACACATCTTTTCCTTTCTCTGGTAATTTTAGAGGTTTGTTATAATCGGCCTGTAGTTGCTTTATCTGTTTATCATACAGTGATTTTTTTTCCCAGAATATTAATCATCCTTATATTATATCTTGAGTATTTTATGCATTATTCAAAATTCTTCTGTTTTTTTTATGTTAAAAAAATAGTAGGGAACATTGCATTAATAGCCATTCCCATTCTCATATTTGTAGAAATGGCCAATTTTATTTCCTTTCGCAGGATCAGCTGTTTTCTATTTCTTTGACTGAATTGCCCCTGGCCTGATCAACAAAGAACAATGTGCATTCAATATTCAGATTTTTGCACTCTCAAATATATGCATCAGTTTAAAGTATGCACCCTCGAGGTGCATATACTGATCTATATTTTGTATCTATGAATGAAAGTGTGCTCTAGTTAGTCTAAATGTATGAATCACATTTATTATGCCTCAACTTGTCTAAAGTGTGTGTATTTTCCTGGACTGTCTTATGTATTTAACAATTGCATTGGATAATGTAAATGTGAAAGAATCAACTAGTCATTTTAGATTTTCTTTTTCCTTGAGTAAAATGGAGATCTGAAGTTCACCTGAGTAATAGGGTAAGAAAGACTATGAAGATCCCTCAAAAGAAGGGAGAAAAGAGTAGGGACCTAAATTCTAAGACTGTTACAGCTCTCAAGACATTTTCTCAACTATCAGCATTTTTCCTATCAGATAGAGACGTCCTCTCAGATAATAAGTATAGAGAGTGCTGAAATACTCTATCCACTGAAGAGAGACCTTGCTTGAGAAAATTCTGCTATTCCTTTCCTTCCGTAGACACCAACATAGAGCAAAGACAGCCTGATCTCAGCCTCTCTAAGGTTTATGCGGAACTTCTTTCTTCGCCATACTGTCCAAAGCTGAAGTAGGGATTTTGGCTTCCCTCGTAGGTTCCAAGTATTTATCGACTTTCTCTAAATGGCACTGGAAAAATGACCGATAGAAATAAATGATGGTTCAATTCCTTTGGGTGGTCAGCAAGGCAGCACCCTCCTTGAAGAGTCCATCCTTTCCTGGCCATAACTTAGTATGTAGCTGTCATTTTAGATGGGGACAACTTGTTAAACATAGTCTGAATGTGTGCACTGCATGGCATGTGCACAAGTCTCCTTGAAACTATGACTCATATAGTCTAGAAGCAACTTGGGCAGGAAAAATTCAAAAATGGCTTATCATGCAAAAAGAAATAAAAATGGCTGTTTCTGCTGAAAATGTGAATGGCTGTTTATGCAAATTACCCCAAAATATTATGGTAGTTTTCTGGAAGCATCTGAAAGCAAATTATTTGTAAGCAGAAGCAAGCTGCTTTCTATAATTTTTAAATAATTCCATCATGCTCAGTGATTTGATATTGCCACTAATTCCTGGTTTTCATTTGCTTATTTAATAAGCATTGTACTGATGGAATATCTGCCATTTTGCATTACCATAAAAAGTATTTGCCATTTTACATTATCATAAAATGATTTTGCATGCTATCAACTTTTATTGCCTTCAATGTTCAGATAAAATGGATCCTTTTTTCTGCTGTTAGTTTATTCATATCCTTGCAGTATTCCTTTTTATTAGTTGGTATCATCCTTGAATGCAGAAAGATGCATACGGAAAAAAAATTTGATTTGAAGCACATTTGGCATAGCAAGTGTAGTGGAGTCCATTGCACACCCTCTGAATGAGATGTCTTATCATGTTTGAAATGTGATGCATGCAGGTTTAGGGATATTAGTTCTTTCATCTTATTTATTTCCTTTATTCTTTTTTATTTTGGCTCCCCCATGTTGCACCTGCTACTTTTGCGTCCTTTCCTTCCATGCAGTTGTTTCATGTATATGGTGTTTTGCCACAAGCATAGTTTGCTGTATGGGCCGGTATTATACCATACTGGATGCACGTACTGATACCAAATTGGTATGCGGTCTCGTACTGTATCGATACTTGATACGCCTCGCCATCTTATATCGTACTGCTTACCGATATTGTAATAGGATGGCATCGGTATGGGGTCCAGTACCGAGACGACGAACCTTGACCACAAGGATCATTTTGCCATTATTGATTTGGTCACCTTTACATGTTCGTAATATTGATAATATATTCAATTCATTACTTAGAGAATGAACCTTGGCACAATGGTAAGGTTGCTTTATTGTAACTTAGACGTCATGGATTCGAAACATGGAAACAACCTTTCTGCATGCGGAGGTAAGGCTATGTGCATCTGATCCTCTCCTGATTCTGCAATGGCGGAGCCTCGTACATTGGGCCACTCTTTTTTATCCAATTTATTACCTTATGGTATCTGAAACTTTCGTCCCAATATGGTTTGTCCAAGGTTTATGAATATGATCAACGATAAATACTTATGGACTACTTTTTGTCACTATTATATAGTTATTCCACATTCCCCCCCCCCCCCCCCCCCCCCCCCCCCCCCCCCCCCCCCCCCCCCCCCCCCCCCCCCCCCCCCCCCCCCCCGAAAAAAAAAGAAAAAACAATTTTTCCCCTATTCTGATGCATGCCTTCTGAAGATTTTTATGGATTTAAGTATTCAATAATGGGTGAACTTTCTTCTAGCTTCATTCACTTAATGTTAGAAGTAACAAATAACCTGCAGGATGCTTACACGTGTTCTGGATGAGTATCTGTTTAGGTTGTTGTGCATTCTCTCCTTTTCTTCGAATTTTTCCTGTATCACTTTTTTTCTTGTACATAAAACTTCCCCTTTCATACAGATGATGAGTGGTGGTACCAATCTGCTGAAGAAAGAATGTCAGCTCCCACTGTGTACCCCCCACCTCCTCCTCCACCGCCCCAAAGGTGAGCTCCTCGCTACATGGTATCTTAATGATTGCTATAATCTTCTAGATCTATCAATCTTAAACTTTTCTCCCAAAATGGTCTGCATTGTTGTTGAAGTATACGTTTATGTTGAAGTATACATTTCTAACTGCTGTGAGAATGTCATTCTCATTCTCTTTACCTCTTTGCTTGCTGATATGGGCATCTTTGCTTTGCAATTGTTTTATACATGACATCCTTATCCTTGTATTATCTGAGATGTGTTGGATATGGATCCGCATTGTGATATTAGGATACTTGCATGATATTTGTTGACTATGTACATGTACATATATAGATTTAGTCATGTACATATGTGACTTGGGCCGGGCTTGGTTCTCTTTTTGAAACACCTTATTGCATCAGTTCAGTTCTGAGTCTATGGTTCAGGTAACCTGATTTAACCCAAACTGGACCAATATATATTATACAATATTACATATATAATGTTTGTAATAGATTCTTATAGTATAAAGATATGTTATTTCATGGTTTATTATACTATAAACTCATAGTTAATGCTCATCATCTCATTTCATTTCGTAGAATGC